>NW_026089388.1:0-161000 GCF_024542745.1 Macaca thibetana thibetana | reverse complement strand
GTGTGGGGAGCATGGGCGTGGGGAGGACGGGTGCGGGGAGCACGGGTGCCCGGAGCACAGGTGTGGGGAGCACGGGTGCGGGGGGCATGGGTGCGGGGAGCACGGGGACCGGAGCACAGGGTATGGAGAGCATGTGTGTACTTGCTCTGCTCTGACAGATGCTGCTGAGCACGTACTCTGTGATCAGATGGGTCAGAGCCTCAATGCCTTTTTTTAAAAAAATTATTTTTTTTTTTAAAGATAGGACTTCCCTCTTCCTGGTGGCCCCTTTTAGTCGATACTCTTTTAAGCCTGCTTTTCCAGAGGAAAGCTAGGAAGGATGGCCTATATAGGTTCCAGTCTGGGCATATCTGGAAGAATGGCCTGTTTTAGGTTTGAGTCTGGTGTATCTGGGGACATCTTTGAACCTCCACTCAGAGTCCCAGAGCCACCTGTAGAGGCTCCCCAAATGTCTGCTGGGACTTTCCCCTCTGCTCGGGGATGATGAAGAGCAGAACCTCACCCTGCCACGACCTCTGGGGTCCTCCTTCCTGGAGGGCAGTGCCTTGGTGGCCAGTGTGTGTAGGAGGCTGGGCTGGCACCTTCGGGCTATGCTCTGCAGCGGGGGCTCGTGACATGGGGCATTCTTGTGCTCTGCACCGGGACTGTTGACGTGGGGCATCCTCGTGCACTGTGGACCACATGGGGTGCACATGAGCCAGACAGCTCCTGGAATTCGGAGCCTGTTCTACCTCAGGCCACCCACCTGTCTGTGGCACTTCTGGGGGATTGTGGGGACCATATGAGTCTGTGTCCCCACCCTCACTGGCTGGACACCTGTGCCAGGCTGGAGCTTTATGTGTCACCATCCCCTGTTCTGAGTTGTGTGAATATTTATTTTCATTACCTACTCTCATAAGCTTTCCTTTTTAAAAAAAAAAAAAAAAAATTCAGAGACAGACTTTGAAGTCCCTGGCCCCACCCTTTGTGGACCTAATGGTATTGCAGAAATTATGGCTTCAATTATGTGTAATAACTGGGGCTACTTTAAAAGTCATGTAAAGGAACAAGGTGGAGTGGCCATTTCAAGCAGTACATCATGCTGGATTCTTCAGTGAATATTATCAGGCTTTCAACACATTTTCTCTTTTTATTTACTTTGGAGAATATAATGGGTGCTCAGAAGCTGTTGGAATTTAGTAACAGGAAGTCATCCTTAGGAGCTATTTAAGCAAGGGGACAGTTGGAGTAAATGTAAGTTATGAACACACACTTATTCCAAACCAGAGAAATAAAAGCATCAACTGTGCTGGGGTTGAAACTTGGTTGCTAGTGTGTCTTTCCTGCCCACAGTGACTGTGGCAGTGCTGTGGCCAGGAAATTCTGGAAAGAAGACTTGGTGCCAGTGGTAGTTTTTGTGACGATTCATTTGCTTTCAGCTCAAGTGACTATAGTCTTACTTGCAAATGGCTAGGTCTCCACCATGGACCACAACATTGACATAGGACAAATGAGAAATGGCCCTTGGGTTTTTAACAATTATTATTTTTAATGGACACATTATGGTACATATCCATGGGATACAGTGTGATATTTCAATACATGTTTATCATGTGTAATTAGCAAATCAGGATAATTAGCATGTCCGTCTTCTCAAACATTTATCATTTCTTAATGCTGGGAATATTTAAAATCCTCTCTTCTAGCTGCTTGAAAATATACAATAAATTATAAACTACAGTCACCCTACAAGGCTATAGCACACTAAACCTCATTTTTACTATCTAGATGTAATTTTGTATCCATTAGCCAACCTCTCCCTTTCTGCCTTCCCGCCGCCCTTTCCTGTCTCTAGATTCCACTGTTCTACCTTCAGAGGGTAGAATATCATTTTCCTCATAGAGATCTTTAACCCTCTTGGTTAGACTTCTTCTGAGGTATTTTTATTTTTATTTTATATTTTTGTAGCTAAATGGGATTGCTTTCTTGATTTCTTTTTCCACTGGCTCATTGTTAGTCTATAGAAATGCTACTGATTTTTATATGTTTATTTTGTATTCTGTAACTTTACTGAATTTGTTTATCGGTTCAAAGAGATTTTTGCTGGAGTCTTTTTTTTTTTTTTTTTTTTTTTTTTTAATATATAAGAGCATATTGTCTGAAAACAGACAATTAGAGTTCCTCCTTTCCACTTTGGGTGCCCTTGATTTCTTTCTCTTGCCTAACTGCTCTTGACTAGGACGTTCAGTGCTGTGTTGGATAGGAGTGGCACAAGTGGGCGTCCTTGTCTTGTTACAGGTGTCAGAGAAAAAGCTCTTAGTATTTCCCCATTCACCATTATGTTAGCTGTGGGTTTGTCACATATGGCCTTTATTGTGTTGAGGTATGTTTCCTTCAGTGCCTAGTTTGTTGAGACTTTTTATCATGAAGCAGCGTTGAATTTTATCAAATGCTTTTTCTGTATCTGTCGAAATGATATGGTTTTTGTCCTTAATTCTGTTGATGTGATGTAGCGTGTTTATTGATTTGTGTTTGTTGAGCAATCCTTGCATCCTGGGATAAATCCCACTTGATCATGGTGTATAATCTTTTTGATTTACTGTTGGATTCAGTTTGTTAGTATTTTGTTGAGGATTTTTGCATCTGTGTTCATCAGGGGTATTGACCTATAGTTTTCTCTTTTTATTGTGTCCTTGTCTTATTTTGGTATCAGGGTAATGCTTGGCTTGAAGAATGAACTTGGCAGAATTCCCTCCTCTTCAATATTTTTGGAATAGTTTGAGAAGAATTGAAATAAAAATTTGTAGAATTCAGCTGTGAAGCCACCTAGTTCTGTGGTTTTCTTTGTTGGGAGACATTTTATTATTATATAGTCATACATGTTACTCATTATTGGTCTGTTTAGGATTTCCGTTTCTTCTTGGTTCCATCTTGGTAGGTTGTACATGTCCAGGAATTTATCCATTTCCTCTAGGTTTTCCAATCTGTTGACATACAGTTGTTAAAAATAGTCTCTAATGATCCCTTGTATTTCTGTGGTATCAAATGTAATTCTCCTTTTCTGTTTCTAATTTTATTTATTTGGGATTTTTTTTTTTTTTTCTTAGTGTAGCTAATGGTTTGTCTATTTTATTTATCTTTTCAAAAAACCAACACTTTTTTCTTCATCTTTTATATTTGTTAGTTTCCATATTATTTACTTCCTCTTCGATCTTTGTTATTTCTTTTCTTCTACCACTACTGGATTTGATTTGTTGTTGCTTTTCTAGCTCATTGCAGTTCATTGTTAGGTTGTTTATTTTAAATCTGTTTTTTAAATGTAGGAGTTTATTGTTATAACCTTTCCTCTTAATACTGCTTTTGCTGTATACCATAGGCTTCGATATGTTGTGTTTCTGTTTTCAATTATTTTTTTTTTTTTTTTTTTTTTTTTTTTGAGACGGAGTCTCGCTCTCTCTCCCGAGCTGGAGTGCAGTGGCCAGATCTCAGCTCACTTTGCCTCCCGGGTTCATGCCATTCCCTCCCGATAGCTGGGCTTTGCCCAGCTAGTTTTTTGTATTTTTTTTTTTTTAGTAGAGACGGGGTTTTTTTCACCATGTCTCTTACATGTCCAGGATGTGGTCTCCTGATGTGCCCTGGTGTGATGCCCCCCGTCTCGGTATATCTCCAAAGTGCTGGGATTACAGGCTCACTGTTCATTTCCCACCATGCGGTGTTTGGTTTTCTGTCCTCGCGATAGTTTGCTGAGAATGATGGTTTCCAGCTGCATCCGTGTCCCTACAAAGGACATGAACTCATCCTTTTTTATGGCTGCATAGTATGCCATGGTGTAAATGTGCCACATTCTCTTAATCCAGTCTGTCATTGATGGACATTTGGGTTGCTTCCAAGTCTTTGCTATTGTGAATAGTGCCGCAATAAACATACGTGTGCATGTGTCTTTAGGAAAAAACCACCGCCCCGGCCGTGTTTCTTTTTTCAATTTTTTTCTTTAATTTCTTTTTAAATTCTTCAAAAATTTCTTCTTTACACTGTTTTCTTCTAGTTTCACACCCATTGTGCTATTTTCAAGGGCATATTGTTTAAAGTTTTTTTTATGTATTTTATTTTTTTTTTTTTTTCTTTTTTTTTTTTTTTCTTTTTTTGTTTTTTGTTTGTTTGTTTATTAAACTTTATGTTCTAGGGTACATGTCCACAATGTGCAGGTTTGTTACATATGTATGCATGTGCCAAGTTGGTGTGCTGCACCCATTAACTTGTCGTTTACATTAGGTGTATCTCATAGTGCTATCCTTCCCCCCCCCTCCCCTCACCCCACAACAGGCCCCGGTGTGTGATGTTCCCCTTCCTGTGTCCAAGTGATCTCACTGTTCATTTCCCACCTATGAGTGAGAACATGTGGTGTTTGGTTTTCTGTCCTTGCGATAGTTTGCTAAGAATGATGGTTTCCAGCTGCATCCATGTCCCTACAAAGGACATGAACTCATCCTTTTTTATGGCTGCATAGTATGCCATGGTGTATATGTGCCACATTTTCTTAATCCAGTCTGTCATTGATGGACATTTGGGTTGGTTCCAAGTCTTTGCTATTGTGAATAGTGCCGCAATAAACATACGTGTGCATGTGTCTTTATAGCAGCATGATTTATAATCCTTTGGGTATATACCCAGTAATGGGATTGCTGGGTCAAATGGTATTTCTAGTTCTAGATCCTTGAGGAATGGCCACACTGTTTTCCACAATGGTTGAACTAGTTTACAGTCCCACCAACAGTGTAAAAGTGTTCCTATTTCTCCACATCCTCTCCAGCACCTGTTGTTTCCTGACTTTTTAATGATCGCCATTCTAACTGGTGTGAGATGGTATCTCATTGTGGTTTTGATTTGCATTTCTCTGATGGCGAGTGATTATGAGCATTTTTTCATGTGTCTATTGGCTGCATAAATGTCTTCTTTTGAGAAGTGTCTGTTCCTTGTTGTTGATTTATAGCTTTATTCTGTTACAGTCTGAGAATATCCTAGATGTTATTTCAATTTTTAAAAAATGTATTGAGACTTCTTTTGTAGCCTAGCATGTGGTTGATTCTAGAGAATGTTCCATGTGCTGATGAGAAGAATGTGCATTTTGTATCTGTTGGATGAAATGTTCTGTAAATGTCTGTTAGGTCCATTTGGTCTACACTGTACTTTCAACTTGATATTTTGTTGTTTTTTTCTGTCTAGATGATCTCCAGTGCTGACAGTGGGGTTTTGAAGCCCCTACTATTGTTGTCTCTCTCTCTCTCTCTCTCTCTCTCTCTCTCTCTCTCTCTCTATCTATATATATATATATATATATATATATATATATATATATATATATATATATATATATATATATATATATATTTGAGACGGAGTTTTGCTCTTGTTGCCTAGGCTGGAGTGCAGAGGTGCAATCTCAACTCATTGCAACCTCCACCTCCCGAGTTCAAGTGATTCTCCTGCCTCAGCCTCCCAAGTAGCTGGGATTACAGGCATGTGCCACCATGCTGGGCTAATTTTTTGTATTAGTAGAGACAGGGTTTCACCATGTTGGCCAGGCTGGTCTTGAACTCCTGACCTCAGGTGATCCACCTGCCTCCACCCCCCAAAGTGCTGGGATTACAGGTGTGAGGCACCGCGCCCGACCTCTCTCTCTATTTAGATCTACTAATATTTGCTTTATATATCTGGGTGCTTTGTTGTTGGGTGCACATATACTCGTAATTGTTATATCCTCTTGCTATGTTGATCTCTTTATTACATAATTACCTTTTTGTCTCCTTTTTACAGTTTTTGACTTAACTTGTGATTGGTCTGAAATAAATATAGCTACTCTTGCTCACTTTTGAGTTCCATTAATGTGGAACATGTTTTTCCATCCCTTCACATTTAGTCTATGTGTGTCTTTACGGCTGAAGTGAGTTTTTTGTAGGCAGCATATAGTTGGTTTTTCTTCTTTTAAATCCACTCAGCCCGTCTATATCTTTTAATTGGGAAGCTTGGGGTTATTTTGCTATTGATATCACAGTCCAGACATTAAGATTTTCTCACTTAAGTTATTTGTACACAAATTAATATGAAGAGGAAATAGAGTTTTTCTTTTGTCTTTTAAAGATAGTGATGGATTATTATTTTGATTTCATGCAAGTGAGGGACTCACCATGCCTGTTGGAATTTTAGAATTTCTTTCCTGTTATTAGGAACAGCAATGATCTGTAATGGGTTCCTGGAATCATCCAGTGATGTTCTGAATATCTTAAAAGTTTCCTTTCATGTCTCATTTTCTATTTCTCCCCTAGTAGCCATGCACCCGGGGCAGGATATGGCCTTACATTTCCTTGGTTTCTTGATGATTTCTTAGGTTTAGTGTTTGACACAGTTCGGATTCTGGATAAAATCAGCCCTTCTGGAAAGTGTGTAAATCAAACAAGGACTTTCTGGTGGCGTTATACAGGTTTCCCATGCCCCATGAGTACAGGAATAGCTCCCTGGGGAAGGAGTATGGGCACATGATGGCAGGGAGCCATTCTTGGATGGTCCCATCGTTCTGCAAGAATTCTCATGCAGGGAGAAGAAGCACGCGGCGACTGAGCTGGTAGGGATTCTGCTGATGGTTTTAATCGTTATGATTTGCTCCTGAAAGGTGATGTGGGATGAAGTGAAATATTTAGAATGCTGACATTCCTTGAAACAAAGATATAGAAAAAATCTTATAATTGCAGGGTGCCTTGTAGTTTTCAGCTGCTCTCATGTGGATCCTTTTTCGTCCTTCTGAAATGCTTTCCCAGGAGAGAGCATTGTTCTCTTTATATAGATGAGGAGCCTGGGTTTCAAATGGTTAGGAATTCATCGCAGGCATTGGAATCTTTGGTTTCCTGGAACATTTTCTATTCAAGTATAGACCACATGGCCTCTAAAGGCTGGCTCACTCTTTTTTTTTGTTTTTTTTGTTTTTTGAGATGGAGTCTCGCTCTGTCACCCAGGCTGGAGTGCGGTGGCCAGATCTCAGCTCACTGCAAGCTCCGCCTCCCAGGTTTATGCCATTCTCCTGCCTCAGCCTCCTGAGTAGCTGGGACTACAGGCGCCTGCCACCTCGCCCGGCTAGTTTTTTTTTTTTTTTTTTAGTAGAGACGGAGTTTCACCGTGTTAGCCAGGATGATCTCGATCTCTTGCCCTCGTGATCCACCCGTCTTGGCCTCCCAAAGTGCTGGGATTATAGGCTTGAGACACCGTGCCTGGCTGGCTCACTCTTAACACCACGATTGGGGATCCAGCCTCACCTCTGGGGTGGGTGGCAGGAACTCCACAGCCATCCTGGGTGCTCTGGGGTGGGGTGGCTGAGCTGTGGCAGCCCCTCCCAGCTGAGCAGCAAGGCCAGGGGAAAGCTCATTCCATTCCCCTTGGTTCTAACCAGGTAGAGGCTTACACTGCACATTTCCTTAGCTGGGAACCTTTAGAACTTTACATTTAAAATCTAATCTGTGATCCAGGGGGTAGATACATGGGTACTCACTGTACAATTCCTACATTTTTTTTGTATATAAAAAATTTTTTTTTTTTGTGTGTGTGTCATGGACGACAAAAGAAATGCAACCCCTTTGAGTTAGCTTTTCTGTATAGCATCTTCTAGAATCAGGAGGCTGGCCAGGGTTTTGTTTCATCAGAAATCTTAATCTTTCTGCTCAAGAGACGGCATTATTAAATTCTTGGTTGTGTGGTTTCTGGGAAAGAAATATTCTAACTGAGTTCCAGGAATCACCTCTGTGGCGTTTCTACAGGAAAAGTGACCACTCTTGAAGCTTCACTGTCACTAGCAAGAATGATTGTGATGGTTTCTAAGCGGTCTCCGGTCAATCTTTAGTTCTTTTATGCAGAGTGCTTTTATTCCAAGTGAAGTGCCCTTCTGTTTAATGGTGACCTCCAGTTATTACAGGGATTGCAGCCGCATTTGATGGACGTGAACCTGCTCATCTCTGGCTCCCCAGCTTCACCTCTGGGGTGGGTGGCAGGAGCTCCACAGCCATCCTGAGTGCTCTGGGGTGGGAAGTCCCTAGTGGGAGTGGACGGTGCATGGCCGGGAGGTTCCTGTCCCATGTTCCACACTGGTGTGTGCGCTCTCTCTGCCTTGTTTCCTCCGTCGTGCGTCTGTGGCGTTTTTCCTCCCTTCGTGCGTCTGTGCCTGTTTTCTCCGTGCGTGCCTCAGTGGCACGATTTCCTCCATTCGTGTGTCTGTGGCCTGTTTTCTCCATGCGTGCCTCAGTGGCGCGTTTCCTCCGTGCGTCTGTGGTGTTTCTCCTTCGTGTTTTTCTGTGGTGTCTCCTCGTGCGTCTGTGTCCGTTTTCCTCTGCCTCTGTGCGTCTCTCGCCTGTTTTCTCCTTTGCCTCTCCTCGTCCGTGCGTCTGTTTTTTCCGTCCGTGTGCGTCTGTGGCATTTCTTCCGTCCGTGCGTCAGTGGCGTTTCTTTCGTCCGTGCGTCTGTGGCGTTTTCTCCATGTGTGCGTCTGTGGCGCTTTTCCTCCCTCCGTGCGTCTGTGGTGCTTTTCTTCCCTCTGTGGGTCTGTGGTCTGTTTCCTCCGTCCATGCGTCTGTGGTGTTTTCTCCGTCTGTGGATCTGTGGCGTTTCCTCTGTGAGTCTGTGACCTGTTTTCTCCGTCCACGCTGAAGGTCGTCGCTTCTCTCTAGTCACCACTTACTGATCGCTCCCTGTGTGCTGAGCCTGTGTCAGGTGTGTGGCGTGTGTCACCTGTGTGGCAGAGGTTTGCGTGACACACAGGGACACACGCTTGGGGAGCCGCAGTGATGGGGTCATAGCCACGCAGCTCAGCCCTCGGTCTGAGGGGCTTGGTGCCCACCCAGCTCTTCCCGAAGCAGCCTCGGGGCAGATCCCAGCTCTGCTTTCTCTCCTGGAGGCACCTCATGAAGTAAATTAAGCAAATCTAAAGTAGGAAACAGTTGTGAAATGAGACCTGGTTTCAGGTGTGTGTGGTCATTTCTCTTTACATGTTTACTTCATATACCCCAAATGATATACTTTTCCACCTGGTATAACAATTAATTACCAGCCATTACTGGTACAAAATTCCATGAAGGATATTTGAGGAGGGCATAGTCTCAAAAACCATGCTTTATTTTCACAGCTGTGATTTGCATGATAAAACTGTCAGGACTGTGACTTTCTTTTGTTATCTTATTTTTATTTTTAGACCCTTGAGAGGAAGTTATTTAGTGATTACTTATAATTGTGAAAATAATCTAATGATTAGACAATCTCATTAGAACAAGTATTATATTTTCTGTTCCTTATGTAAATGAAATCATCTTAATCCAGGCCGATGTTGGCAGGAATGGTCACGTTTAAAATGGGTAAGATGTTTATGTGATGTGTGGACCTCCCCCATATCGTCTCTGGAACATTCCAGAACTTCCATCTCAATTCTCACTTGTTGACACCCTACCTTGTTTTGTGATTATTCTTGTTTGCATCAGAATTTTGAATCCACATACCTGAGATGATACTTACGTATGCATGTACACATGCATGTGTGTGCATGTGTGTATGCGTGTGTATGTGCGTGTATGCGTGTCCATGTGCACGTGTATATGCATGTATGTGTGTGCATGTGTATGTGTGTGTGTGTGTGTGTGTATGTGTGTGTGTATATGTGTGTGTGTATGCATGCATGTGCATATGTGTGCATGCATAGGTATGCATGCACACATGTGTACATGTGCATGCACATGTGCACGTGCATATACATGTGTGTGTGTGTGTATGCACATATGTACACGTGTGTGTACATGTGTAGGTATGTGTATGCATGTGTATGCATGTGTGTGCACACAGATATACCTTTTCCTTTCATACAGGCTGTTTTGAGTATTGCTGTTAGGCAGTGACAACTTTCCGTTTCCTCAGTCAGAAAATGGGTAGCTCATCATTAATAAAGATGAGCATTCAATATCAGGAATCCCTAAAGACAATTGAAATTGTCATATTAAATAAATAAATTCCAAAACAAAGATAGTGTTCTGTACTATGTGTTCACATTGAACTTTCTTATAAAAATTGTGTGTGATGTTTCCCACTTATTGGAAATCACATGACTAGTTTAAGCCAAAACGTGGAATATTAATTCTGTCTTCAGATCACTTTTACATATTTATGATTGATCTGTTCTGCTGTTCTGGAAGCTCTGAAAGCCACTCTGTCTTACCCTAGCTGGTGCCACGGTTGTGAGAATTCAGGGAAACGAGGTGTCTGCCAGTTTCAGTATTTTAGATCTCAAGCTGCCTCTTTTCTGCATCATAAACCAGTCTTAAAGAAAGACACAGTGTGACTTGCAGTGGATTATATCAGTTTTATTTTCTGTGGCTGAATCGTCACTCTACCTTGTGAATTAATGTTATTTTTCAGATCGTCTTCATAACACAGGGAGGTTCTCCAGTGTTGAGTGCAGGTTCAGTGAAAGCACTAACACTGTTACTACGGACTTCAACAGACTTGTTTTCTGAGGTGATAACCCTGGAGTCAGGCATTCAGTGTCCGCCCATCACTTCACTTGGTTCCGAGTTCTCGGTCCCCTCCCTGCTCTCCTTCCCCTGCACCCTTACTTCTGTCTTACCTTCTTTTTGACTCATAGGCCCTCGGCAGATGGTGTGTTGGGGGCAGGTGTCTGCTGTGAATCTTCGATAACCTTGAGAGAGAACTTTTTCTTTGGAGCAAGACCCCTCTCAATAAACTTTCAGTAGCCCGAGTATCATCTGTTGTGTGAACTATTTGTGGAAAATGTTCAGCATTTTTCCTTGGATTTTGGCCGATCTTTCTCCACCTGCCAGTTTCTTCTCAGTTTGCCATGTCTGTACCCTCACCAACCCCGTTCCAGCCCTGGTTACGTGTGAAGTAATTGAAGCAGAGCTCTGCAGATGAGAGAGTGTGTGTCGCCCCCCGAGTTCCCTTCCTGGCCTCTGAGTGTGGGTTGTGTTTTGTTCCGAGGGACGACTCTGAGGCTCCTGGCCCCTGTTTTGGAGCACCCCACACCAAAGTGGGTGTAAAATGAAAACTGGGTTTATGCTGTATTATTATAATTCATAGAGCAGATGATAAAAATGCTTGAATCTGAACAGCAGCTGAAAATGAGGACATGGTACCAGTTTGGATGTTGGACGACCTTCTTGAAAAAACTTTCATCATACTTTAGAAACCGTGCGTGTGCTGTTTTCTATTTCATACTTAGAATCTGTACAGTGTGTGTTGTATGAATGTGTTGTATGAGTGTGTTGTGTTGTATGTGAGTTGCATGGGTTGTATGTGTGTTGTATGTGCATATTGTGTTGAGTTGCATTTATTGTATGTTTGAGTGTTGTGTGTTTGTGTGTTGTTGTATTGTGTGTTTGTGTTGTGTTGTGTGTGTTTTTGTGTGTGTGTAGTGTGTGTGTGTTGTGTGTTGTATGTGTGTGTGTGTGTATGTGTTGTATGTGTTGTGTGATGTTGTGTGTGTGTGTGTATGTGTGTGTGTGTGTGTGTGTGTGTGTGTGTGTGTGTGTGTGTGTGTGTGTGTGTGTGTGTGTGTGTGTGTGTGTGTGTGTGTGTGTGTGTGTGTGTGTGTGTGTGTGTTGTGTGTGTGTGTGTGTGTTGTGTGTGTGTGTGTGTGTGTGTGTGTGTGTGTGTGTGTGTGTGTGTGTGTTGTATGTGTGTGTGTGTGTGTGTGTGTGTGTGTTTGTGTGTTGTGTGTGTGTGTGTGTGTGTGTGTGTGTGTGTGTGTGTGTGTGTATGTTGTGTGTGTGTTGTGTGTGTGTGTGTTGCATGTGTGTGTGTGTGTGTGTGTGTGAGTGTGTTGTATGTGTATGTGTGTTGTGTGTGTGTGTGTGTGTGTGTGTGTGTGTGTGTGTGTGTGTGTGTATGTGTATGCATGTGTGTGTTGTGTGTGTGTGTGTGTGTGTGTGTGTGTGTGTGTGTGTTGTGTGTGTGTGTGTGTGTGTGTGTGTTGTGTGTTGTGTGTGTGTGTGTGCTGTGTGTGCATTGTGTGTGTGTATGTGTGTGTGTATGTTGTGTGAGTGTTGTGTGTGCATGTTGTGTTGTGTTGTGTATTGTGTGTGTGTGTGTGTGTGTGTAAATGTGTGTTGTGTTGTGAGTTGCATGTATTGGGTATGTGTTGTATAGGTTGTGTGTGTTTGTGTGTGTGTGTTGTCAGTGTTGTATAAGCGCATTGTACATGCGTGTTGTGTTGTTTGTGTTGCATGTTGTCAGTGTGTGCCGTGTGAGAGGCGGGGCATCCACATGACTGCTCCTCAGCGAGTCCTGCCTTGCAGCCCCTTCCGAGCTTGTATCCTCCCGAGCAGCCTAGAAGCAGCAGCATGTTTGCCTCTGCCCCTCCCCCCCAGGAGGCCTGTAGGTCCTGTGTGTGCGTGTGCCTCTCTTGTCTTCTTGTCTCTCTTCTCTCTCGTCGTCCTCCTGCCTCCTCCTTCTCGGGACCTGCATCCTTCCTCTGTGCTCCCTGGCAAGCCACACCTGGGATGTGGGAGTTCAGGCTCTCCCCGAAGCCGTTTGCTCCTCTCTGAAGAGCGCCCCCCTTGACTGGCCGTGAGCAGCTGGAGTGGATTGCAGGGAAGGGGATGTTCCTGTAGAGATGCCGGGGTCTTACCTGTGCACTGGGCAGGCCCTCCTGCGGAAGGGGATGGGGCGGGAGGAGCCTCTCGTGGACAAGGGGCCCACCTCCTGCCCTCCTTCCCTCTATCCCAGTCTGTTGTGAGGGAGGGCGGGGCCCTAGGTGATTTCTATGCAGATCTTCAATTATCCAGGCTGTGTATCAGAGGAAATTTGTTTTTGTGTATTTTACTTTTTTTGAGAAGTGTTGCCCAGGCTGTGTGTGTGTGTGCAACCTCCACCTGTTGCGATTCTCCTGCCTCAGCATTGTAGCTGTGATTACAGTGTGTGTGGCATTTTTTTAGTAGAGATGGGGTTTCACCATGTTGGCCAGGTTGTCTCGAACTCCTGACCTCAAGTGATCCACCCACCTCGGCCTTCCAAGGGGTTGGGGCACAGGCGTGAGCCACCGCAGCCGGTCAGCTGCCTCTTAGTTAGAACCTGTATATTTTGTTTTAAATTTCACCTCCCGAGCAGCCTAGAAGCAGCAGCATGTTTGCCTCCCCCCCTCCAGCCTCCAGGCCCGGGCCGCTGGGTCTCTGGGCGCTCCAGGGGCGGTCTGCTCTCTCTCTTCTCTCTCTCTCTCTCTCTCTCTCTCTCGTCTCTCCTGCGCCTCTTCCTTCTCGGGACCTGCAGCCTTCCTCTGTGCTCCCTGGCAAGCCACACCTGGGATGTGGGAGTTCAGGCTCTCCCCGAAGCCGTTTGCTCCTCTCTGAAGAGCGCTCCCCTTGACTGGCCGTGAGCAGCTGGAGTGGATTGCAGGGAAGGGAGATGGGTGTTCCTGTAGAGACGCCGGGGTCTTACCTGGGGAGAACGGAGCCTGCACTGGGCAGGCCGCCCTCCTGCGGAAGGGGATGGGGCGGGAGGAGCCTCCGGTGGACAAGGGGCCCACCTCCTGCCCTCCTTCCCTCTATCCCAGTCTGTTGTGAGGGAGGGCAGGGCCCTAGGTGATTTCTATGCAGATCTTCAATTATTTCTATCATTTTGAGGGAGGGCGGGGCCCTAGGTGATTTCTATGCAGATCTTCAATTATCCAGGCTGTGAATCAAATACTTCTGTTTTTAAGATCAGAGGAAATCTCCTTTTCTTTGTCTGCTTTTATTTTATTTTATTTTATTTTTTTTATTTTATTTTATTTTACTTTTTTTGAGAAGAGTGTTGCCCAGGCTGGAGTGCGGTGGCACGATCTCGGCTCACTGCAACCTCCACCTCCCGGGTTCAAGCGATTCTCCTGCCTCAGCCTCCTAAGTAGCTGGGATTACAGGTGCCTGCCACCATATCCAGGTAATTTTTGCATTTTTAGTAGAGATGGGGTTTCACCATGTTGGCCAGGTTGGTCTCGAACTCCTGACCTCAAGTGATCCACGCACCTCGGCCTTCCAAGGGGTTGGGATTACAGGCGTGAGCCACCGCGCCCGGTCCGTCTGCCTCTTAGTTAGAACCTGTATATTTAATGTTTTAAATTTCACTTTTCCGGGTCAGAACAGTAGTGTTTCTTTTTCGTAGTGTTGCTATGAATGTCCTTTACGATTAGGAGACTGGGCTGGCTGCCCACTGGAGAGTGGCATCACTGGGTCACGGTCACCATCTGCCCCAGCAGGGTCCAGAGTGTTTAGAGTCTTTCCTGGGCGTAGACACCCTTTTGTCTGACGTTCAGATAAAACCAATCACCATATTCAGTTAATCAAAGAGATCAGAGCTGGGAACGGTTAGTGCACATCCACCTCTCCCGAGAGTGTTCACGCCTCTTCCACGCGGGGCTAGGCTGCTGCTGAGCGTGGTTCTACTGGCTGTGGGTGTGGCCTCTTTCCTCAACCACAGCCATCGCAGGCCTGCCACAGTTTTGATTCTTCTAGAAGAGAATAGGCAACACAAGAGAAACAAGATATGTTACATTTGAAACCTTTAAAAATTATTTCCTCAAACATTGTGTATATTTTTTGCCCATACCTAATGTGATAGCAATTTAGAAAAGATTAAAATGAAAAAAAAAATTTCCCCCATATTAAGTCTTTGAAAGGCATCCAACTTAGTTTTCATACAATTATTGTCTCTTTGGAGTCATACTTTATTGGTTTCAGTAATGTGTAACAAGTGCACCGGCATACACAGATTTAGGAGCAAACAGCTGCTTCATGATTATAGTTCAGCTCGCGGGGGGCCAGTTGTGGGGGTGCAGCCTGCGCCTGCCTGTGCGCCAATAGGGCTGGTCACCTTGAGCATCTGGGAGTGTCTGGGTAAGTGAGGTCTGGGCAAGGCAGCATCCACACACCTGCGTAGTTCTCACTTTGTCCACGTTATCCAGCAATGCCACAAAATTATCAAGTAAATGTTCTCCAAGCGCATATTCAATTAGTGTTTGGAAAGTGCATAGGTAGCTCATACAGCACCTTCAGGAGGAGCTAGGAGCCCAGGAATGAGAGCAGGTGTGAGGCCTGTACTCTCTTTGCATAGATAAAATATGCATGTGCATATCTGAGGCCAGAAAGTTAGATTGGGGCCAGAATGTGGAAGTCCTTACCTGTCGGATACTAGGGAGCCACTGAGGGTTTCGGAGAGAATCGCCTCTGATGTGCGGCATGCCGTGGAGCCGGGGGGACAGAGCAGGCTCATGCAGGGCACTCGCCGTGGCGAGAGGAGGAGAGAAGGCAGCCAGTGAGCTGAGCAATTCGGTGCCTGGGTCAGGAGGGGAAGAGGGAGTGCAGGAAGGCGGAAGAAGCTGCGAGTCTGCACCCCGAGGTCGGCGTTGCGCTTTGCTGGAAATCAGAGAGAAGCAAGTGTGGACCTGACTCGGAGATACTTACAGACACCACTGCAAGCTGCGAGTTTGGAAATACAGGAGGAGGCTTGGGGAAAATGTGGAGCAGGGTGCATTTGGGAGCCTCTTACGTAGAAGTGCAGGTCAAGTAGCCAGAGTGTGAGGCGTGCATGTCTGGAGAGAGGAGGCCAAAGGAAAGCCCACATTTGGAAATGGAGGAAGGGTTGGAAGACCCAGAAAAGGCCCTGCTTAGAGTCCAGAGAAGAGCTGGATGGCGCAGTTCACTAAAGCCCAGAGCCGAGAGTTTCCAGGAGAAAGTCCCAAGTGTTTTTGAAAACCAGGGGGCAGGACTCCAGTTGGAGCCTGCGAGGGGAGCCTGGCGGCCCTGATCCCTGAGAGCAGCCAGAGCCTGGGGGTCTCGCGGAAGTGGGTGGGAAGTGCAGGGAGCAGGTGGAGATGGTCCTTCAAGGCCTGGTGCTTCACACGGGCAGCCAGCCGTGGACCAAGACGCAGCTGGAGAGGGGCCTGAACCCAGAGCGTCTCCAGGTGAAGCAGGGAGCCGGGAAGGGCAAAGGTATCCGGAAGAAAGGGGGCAGGCATGGAGCCAGGTCCCCAGGGAGGCTGCAGTCTTCTTTCTCTGTTCATGGACTGGTTGTTGGTTATTTTGAGTTCTCAAAGTCATCCACTCGGTGCGGTCCAGAGAAAGTTCCCAGGGGTCTCAAGCCCAGAGCAGGCCTTGTGCTTTTCCGAACACGGTGCGTGTTGACTCAGGGTTACCGTCAATGGCTAATTCTAGCGTGTCTTTTGTTGAAGTCTGCAGAAGAGCCTCAACCAGCACCAGCTTTTGAAGAACTTAGAAAACTTGTGTTCTTCTGATTCTGGGATTTTTGCCTGAAATGCCTCGTATATTTTTGGCTAGGTGTTCTTAGCACTTGTGTTACGGCATTTGGAGCTCTGTATTTTTGTGATGTGCTAGCTGTGAGGATGTTTAAAATTAGATTCCTAGAAATCAGGTTATAGGAGCTCTCGGCCACGCTTCATGGGTTATGTTTTGACCCCTCATAGTGGATCCCGTTGCGGTGGCTATTCTTAGTATTTGTGGAACACCTGACTCGTGATGCTAGGAGAATGTGATTTGTTTTCTTTGTAAGTCTAAAGTCTAATGACCTTGTAGAGTCTTTATACCCATCTCTTATAAATCAGCTTTAATGTACTTGAAAGTGTCCTCATTGTGCCCTTGAAAAGCAGGTGCACATTTTAAAAGTCATCCTTTTAAAATCCTTTTCTGCAGCCTGTGCCCTTTGTCTGTTTTGTTTCCTTCACTGCAACATCATGAAACAGGGACAAGGGCTAGAATCTCTGTTTCATACACAGAGCTTGAAACAGGGACAAGGACTAGAATCTCCGTTTCATCCACAGAGCTGAACTGTGCTGAGCGACCTGCTTTGCCGACGTCTGTTTCTGTCGTGAGAGGGAGCCCAGGCCTCTTGACTTTTCCTTTTGTACATTTTCAAAAAGAATATTTTTTCCTCTCTCGGGTCCATTCCACTGTGGGATTCTCTCCTAAGGCTGTTTCTTTGCCTTCCATTTTGACAACTATGATTTAGTTTCTGAGATGATGAAAGGGCAGTGAAAAGGCCTGGGAAAGAGAAAGCAGGAAGGGAAGGAATTATCTCATGATTTTAGTCAGAAGGAAATCACTCAGACAGAAACGCTATTACAAGTGGTCAGATCCCAGGAAGTGGGATTGAATAAGTGGCATCGTATCACACAACTCTGTTTTACATTCTTGCTGTTGCCAGGGGTAACGAAAAGAACGAGTATATTCATTCCGAGGTCAAATATATATCTTTGCTGACTCTGACTATAATTAGCAGAATTCGTTCAGTTCAAGTTTGAGAAAACCTTTACAGAAGAGGGTCTTCGTGCACGTGTGCCTATTTCTATTTGTATGTTCACATGTATTTGAGTATAAATGTGTGTGTGCCGTGTGTGAGACCTCATTATTTGAAATCAAGAAATGTGCAGTAGAGCTTATTAATTACGAGAAGGTACATTTGGGGGATAAACCACTTTGTTTAGAATTGAATAATGGGGTCCTTGAGGGGTGTATATATGTATGTGTGTTTGCATTTATGTGTATGAAAAGTGTGTATTGCATGTATATGTGTTGTGCATGTATGTGTGCCTTTGTGTGTAATGTACACGTGCATGCATGTGTATATGTGTGCATGTGTATCTGTGTTGCATGTATGTGTGTGCATGTGTTACATGTTTAGGCATGACTGTGCACACATGTGGAAATATGCATACATGGTGCTCGTGTGTGTGTATAGTTATACATGTATATTTGTGCATGTTATGTCTATGCATTTACTTATGTATGTGTGTGTCAGAATGTATATGCATGAAAGTGTATGTATATGCATGTGTGTTTGTGTGTGTTGTTGTGTGTGTGTGTGTGTGTGTGTGTGTGTGTGTGTGTGTGTGTGTGTGTGTAGTGTTGTGTGTATGTGCATGTGTGTGTATTATGTGTTGTGTTATGTGATGTATATGTGATGTATGTGTGTGTGTGCATGTGTGTGTATGTATGTGCATGTGTGTGTGTGTGTGTGTGTGCATGTGTGTGTGTGTGTGTGTGTGTGTGTGATATGTGTCTGTGCATGCATGCATGTGCACATTTGATTTGTGAGTCCTCTCTGGGAGGGGCATGTTCCTGGAGACAGTGCATGGGATCCTCCGCTGTCCTCTCAGGGAGAGAGACATTGTGAAGGTTCGAGCCATTAGGTAAACATGCCTGATGTTCTATAAAATATATATTTACATATACCACTGGGGTTAAATATATGTTAAATGGGTGCAAAGCTGTTATATTGCATTAAAAGTCATGTTAATACTTCCTTGTTAAAGGCTCTGTGAATGACTTCCTGTACATGGGACATAATACACCACACAGAATTACAGCGGGTCAATGATATTTGCCAGGAGGTCTGGCTTATGATTGGTATTTCTAGTTGCAGACATGCAGGTTGAGCTTTGCTGGACTTAGAGGAGGGTCATTGACTCTGCCCACTGAATGATACCAGCCTCTCTGCTGCTTCCTTGTTCTGCCGGCTTCATCCAGAGCTGGGACAGCTGCTCTCAGACGCATTGTACTTTTCTCTCCATAAAAATCTGCAGCATTTGTTAGCAGTCCAGTAGCAGACCGAGTGGCAGGTCCAGGGGCAGGTCCAGGGTCAGGTCCAGGGTCAGGTCCAGCAGGTCCAGTGTCAGGTCCAGGGGCAGGTCCAGCGTCAGGTCCAGGGGCAGGTCCAGCCGCAGGTCCAGTGTCAGGTCCAGTATCAGGTCCAGCAGCAGGTCCAGCCAACTTTCCACCTGGCCCATGTGAAAATGTACCCTCTCCCTTCCATTTTTCACAGCAGTAGTTATTAGTAGAGCCTACTGCCATTTCTCCTTGAGTTCCTCACAGTGGATGGTAAGCATTTGCTTTATTAAAGGAAAGTTCCATGCTCTTTGTGCTAAGTCTCCTCTGCCTTTCTGTGAGAGGCTAGAATTGGGATCGACCCTCAGCTGTGCCAGAGCCTTGGTTCTGGAATCTACTCTGTCTCAGTTCTGGAATCTACTCTGTCCTTGTTGCCTTCCATCCCCGACAGCCATCTGTCTTCCTGTCACTCCTTCAACACGGAGTCCAGCAGTGTGCACACAGGTGAGCGTGTGTGGATGCTGGTTTCATAGGATCTTATCGGGACCTTAGTCATCTTTTCACTAGGAAACCTGACACTGCAAAGGACTTACAGAAAAGCCCAAAGAAGCTGTATCAATAGAATCATAGAGACAGAATTCTATAACCATAGGAAATGGCATTGATTATCATGAAATGTGCATTTATGTGAGGCATAGTAAAACATCACATTTCTTACGGGGTAAGAGCTTGGGAAAGAGATTATGAAAGTATAACTAGCTCTACTCTTGTATCGTGGAGGATGGTAAAGTGATGCAAGATTATTGTATAGAATGGAACAAACAGAATAGAATTATACAGAGTAGCGCAGAATAGAACAAATAGTATAATGTTATATAGGGTAGCATAGAACAGAAGAAACATTGTAACATTATGTAGTATAGTATACAATAGGACAAATAGTATTGCATGGTCTAGAATAGAACAAGTGGGATAGTATTGCAGAGTATACAGTTGAACTAATGGCGTAGTATTGCATAGCATAATACAGTCTAGATTAGAACACACAGCATAGTATTAATATTACGTAGTGTGGTGTGGAATAGTAGAGTCGCATGGCACAGAACAGAGAGGATAGTGCTCTGTAGCACTGATGCAGGAGTTTTGCTCTTTAGCTCAGCTGAGTCCAGGTTCTTGTCTCATGACCAGGAAGAAACAGGCACGTGGACATCGAAGAGTGAGTGCAGTGGAACTTATTAAGCTAAAAGGAAAGCTCTCGGCGAAAACAGGGGTCCTGAGAGCAGGTTGCTTGTTGCCCCCTTCCCAGCTGACTACAAGAGCTTTTATATAGAAGCTGATGGGGCTGGGCTCCCTGTCTGTGTAAGGAGCGATTTTCTGGTGGCTCCACCCCATTCCCCCGTGCGCATGGGGGCCCTTAGTCTGCTGTGAGCATGTTTGGCCAGCCCCCTGTGCAAGTCCCCCTATCTGCACAAAACATGGAGGCTGGAGGCTCTCTGAGACCCTTTCCTTACTGTCTGCCTAAAGCAAGCTGGCTAACTCCTTTCCGTATAGAAGAAAATAGAATAGAATAGAACAGATAGTACAGTATTATATAGTATAGAATGAAACTGTTGTATTCTATCGTAGAGAATGGAATAGTATAGAATAGAACAAACAGATCGTACTAGTGTAGTATAGAATAGTAGCCTCATGCAGCACGGAGCAGTGTTGTGCTCCCTATGTACAGAGTGTAACCACCAGGAGAGCGTTCTTCAGTGGGGCGTCACTGGCCCTTCATATTTCCTTGGTTCTGTGGAAATGAGGAGAGGGAGATAAGAGGGAGGGGGAGGAGGTTGGCTTTCTTACTTTTAAGGTGCTCATTACTTCTTGGGGATCATTTGATGGGCTAATTTTCTTGAAGCAGCTCTGTAGATCATCTCTGACTCTGTGAGCAGTCTGGTGTAGGGTGAGCCTCTGTGGTAGTGTCATTTGAAAGTGTGGAAGTCTGTGGACTCTGTAGGGTGAAATGTGAAGCAGTCTGTGGACTCTGTAGGGTGAAATGTGGAGCAGTCTGTGGACTCTGTGTAGGGTGAAATGTGGAGCAGTCTGTGGACTCTGTAGGGTGAAATGTGGAGCAGTCTGTGGACTCTGTGTAGGGTGAAATGTGGAGCAGTCTGTGGAGGGGTGAATGTGTGAGCAGTCTGTGGACTCTGTGTAGGGTGAAATGTGGGGCAGTCTGTGGACTCTGTAGGGTGAAATGTGAAGCAGTCTGTGGACTCTGTAGGGTGAAATGTGGAGCAGTCTGTGGACTCTGTAGGGTGAAATGTGAGCAGTCTGTGGACTCTGTGTAGGGTGAAATGTGAAGCAGTCTGTGGACTCTGTAGGGTGAAATGTGAAACTGTGTGGGTGAAAGTGGAGCAGTCTGTGGACTCTGTAGGGTGAAATGTGGAGCAGTCTGTGGACTCTGTGAAATGTGGAGCAGTCTGTGGACTCTGTAGGGTGAAATGTGAAGCAGTCTGTGGACTCTGTAGGGTGAAATGTGGCAGTCTGTGGACTCTGTAGGGTGAAATGTGGAGCAGTCTGTGGACTCTGTAGGGTGAAATGTGTGACTCTGTAGGGTGAAAGTGTGGAGCAGTCTGTGGACTGTGTAGGGTGAAATGTGGAGCAGTCTGTGGACTCTGTAGGGTGAAAAAGCAGTCTGTGGACTCTGTGTAGGGTGAAATGTGGGGCAGTCTGTGGACTCTGTAGGGTGAAATGTGGAAGCAGTCTGTGGACTCTGTGTAGGGTGAAATGTGGAGCAGTCTGTGGACTCTGTGTAGGGTGAAATGTGGAGCAGTCTGTGGACTCTGTAGGGTGAAATGTGGAGCAGTCTGTGGACTCTGTGTAGGGTGAAATGTGGGCAGTCTGTGGACTCTGTAGGGTGAAATGTGGAGCAGTCTGTGGACTCTGTAGGGTGAAATGTGAAACAGTCTGTGGACTCTGTAGGGTGCAGTCTGTGGACTCTGTGTAGGGTGAAATGTGGAGCAGTCTGTGGACTCTGTAGGGTGAAATGTGGAGCAGTCTGTGGACTCTGTAGGGTGAAATGTGGAGCAGTCTGTGGACTCTGTGTAGGGTGAAATGTGAAGCAGTCTGTGGACTCTGTAGGGTGAAATGTGGGGCAGTCTGTGGACTCTGTAGGGTGAAATGTGGAGCAGTCTGTGGACTCTGTGTAGGGTGAAATGTGCAGTCTGTGACTCTGTAGGGTGAAATGTGGAGCAGTCTGAAATGTGGGCAGTCTGTGGTCTCTGTAGGGTGAAATGTGGGGCAGTCTGTGGACTCTGTAGGGTGAAAAATGTGCAGTCTGTGGACTCTGTAGGGTGAAATGTGGAGCAGTCTGTGGACTCTGTAGGGTGAAATGTGGAGCAGTCTGTGGACTCTGTAGGGTGAAATGTGGAGCAGTCTGTGGACTCTGTAGGGTGAAATGTGGAGCAGTCTGTGGACTCTGTGTAGGGTGAAATGTGAGCAGTCTGTGAAAAAAGCAGTCTGTGGACTCTGTAGGGTGAAATGTGCAGTCTGTCAGTCTGTGACTCTGGCTCTGAGCAGTCTGTGGACTCATGAAATGAGGTGTTTTATGTAAACAGTTGTCTCGTGCCTGGCACATGGCAGAGCCTCCGTGGATCTTGCTGTTGTGAACTTTCTGATAACTTCTCTACAGTGCCCTCCACACTATAAATACCACACATTGTGGGAAGTCCGGGCCTTTTCAAAGGCTGGGTTTCATTTTAACAAAATTGGAAAGCCCTGCATATTTGGAGTGGCCAGATCATCCTGCACTTAAATGACTTCACCTGTCCAGCTGGGTACAGCTGTCTTTTCTGTTTTTTCTCCGTTTCTTTCATCTGGCAGTCTCTTCAGGGAAACCTTGACTTTGTTGTCAGGAAAACACTGATTAGCGAGAGATCAGATAGCAGCTGTGAAGAATGAAAGCCACACTAGTGCCTGATGAGGAGAGATGCACCTCCCTGCGTGCTGCCAAGGTTTATGGAGCGGAATTCCCTGACGCCGCTGCCCTCACTGCCTGCACCTGCATCTGCTGTGGGTTCATTTCCTTATTGGACTTGGCTGGGGACCGCCTAAGGGGTGGATGGGTCAGGACTGGGTAATCTGGGGAAGGTGTGCGCAGCATTCCTGTTTGCAGTCTGTGTCCCTGTTGGAAGAGATGCTTTTAGCGCATCCGTTAATCCAGACGTGATTAGCAAGCAGTGTCTCTCCCAGGTGAGAGTTGGTGCATCTCTGCTGAGCCACTTCTGACTTCATCCTTTTTCAAGTCTGTTACAAAGAGAACTTTGGTTTCTCAAGGTTTAAGAATTAATGTCAAAGAGCAATTTAGTGTTCTTTTTGAGTCGCCAGCCTGGCTGTGGATGATTCGTGAGTCCTTGGTGGTCAGGGCCACAGCACAATCGGTGGGCCGTCTGTTCCCCACCCTGGTGGATACTTTCTCACCCAAAGAAATGTATTCTGTTAACATGTCTCAATTAGAATATTTTAGTAGGAGACAGAGTTATGGCTCTTGTTTTAATTTGTAATAGATGATTACTGTAGCAGGATCAAGGTTGAGACTTGCAGTGTAGCTCATGGAAAACATTGATTAGAAACACCCAAAATATATCACCAGCTTTGTTGCTGCAGCTCCAAGGGACTAGGAATGCATATGTTGTTTTTTTTTTTTTTTTTATTTATTATTTTTATTATTTTTTTTTTTGAGACAGAGTCTTGCTCTGTCACCCAGGCTGGATTGCAGTGGCATAATCTCAGCTCACTGTAACCTCTGCTTCCAGGGTTCAAGAGAATCTTGTGTCTCAGCCTCCCGAGTAGCTGGGATTACAGGTGCCTGCCACCATGCCCAGCTAATTTTTGTATTTTTAGTAGAGACAGGGGTCTCACCGTGTTGGCCAGGCTGGTCTTGAACTCCTGACCTCAAGTGATCTGCCAACCTTGGCCTCCCAAAGTGCTGGCATTACAGGCATGAGCCACTGTGCCTGGCCGCCATGACCATTTTAAATGTGGCACTGAATATCTGCCTTTTTTTTTTTTTTTTTTTTTTTAAGAAGTGCAGATGTCACCCCTCACACCTCTATTCTGGGGCTGGCCTGGGCTGGCCAGCAGGGTTCCCAGGCTCGAGGCCATGTCTGAAGTGTTGTTGGACAATGTGGATCTGTGACCCTTGGTCTTTGGGGACGTGGGGCACCCCGAGACACCCACAGTCTTGCGAGGGTTTACGGCTCTGTGTGTGGCTGCTGTGAGGCAGCTTTGGGCGGGGAGGAAGGAGAGCAGAGCCCATCTGTCCTGGTGCGGAAAATGCCCAAGAAAGTAAAGAAATGGTACAAAAAAATCATCATCTGCCCTGGTGCCATTTCTGTTAAAAAAAAAAAAAAAAAAAAAAAAAGAAAAATTCACTCTGAATGTGGTTCTGTGCTTGAGGAGGATAAAAATACCTGGAAAGACGCACAAAGTGTTCTTATGGGGTCAGCGCCGGGAAGTGGGATGGGAGGCTTGGGAGTGTGTGGAAAGGAGGACGTGGCATATTTTATTCTAGTCTATTTGGTAGAGCGAGTGACGAAAGTGAAGCTTGAGTGATCCGAGCAGCTCGGCCTGGCCATGGGTAGATCCCAGCGTGTCCCGCCTCCCGCCTCCAGCTGCAGCTCTATTTCTCAGTCACAGATGAGACAGGTGGCCTGAGGCTGTGGGCGGAGGAGGGGCAGCTCGGTGTCCCCAGCACGTGACTGTCCAGGCTGCTCTTGGGCCAGCCTGAGGGAAGGGGCGGAGGAGAGCTGGGAGGGTGCACAGTGCGTCCCCCTCCCCCGCCCTGGGACTGAGGTGAGCCCAGGCTGCTGTCAGGATGGAGGAAGATGCCCTCAGGACGGAGGAAGAGGCCGGTGGAGTTTGGTCAGCAGCCAGTGTGGTCTTTCCCACAGGGGATACGCAGTGCGCCAACTCGCAGGAAAAAACTCTGCTTTAGTTTTTAAATTTTGCTCATTCTGTTTATCGTGCTGGTCATGGTAAGATTTGGATATTGTTGGTAGGAATCAGTGTCAATTGCATACAGTTGACTCTTGTCCAACACAAGCTTGAGCTTTGCGGGTCAACTTATAGGTGGATTTTTTCAACCAAACTCAGGGAGAAAATACAGTGTTCTGCTACGTGAAACGCATGTCGGAGGGCTGATTCTTTGTGAACACTGCATGTCGGAGGGCTGATTCTTTGTTACAGTGTTCTGCCATGTGAAAAGGGCTGATTGTGTTACTGCCATGTGAAATGCGTGTCGGAGGGCTGACTGTGTCACGCAGTACACTGCCAGGTTCGGAGGGCGACTGTGTACACGCCAGTGTTCTGCCCACTGTGTGCAGAAAATACAGTGTTCTGCCATGTGAAATGCGTGTCGGAGGGCCGACTGTGTACACGCAGAAAATACAGTGTTCTGCCATGTGCCCCAGAAAATTGGCTGACCGTGTACACGCAGAAAATACAGTTTCTTTTGTTTCCTGTACACTACAGTGAAATGGACTGTTACATGCAGAAAATCATGTTCTGCCATGTGAAATGCGTTCGGAGGGCCACTGTGTGAACATACAGTGCATGTGGTGTCGGAGGGCTTTAGTGTGCCATGTTGTGTTCGGAGGGCTGACTGTGTACACCAGTCTGCCATGTGAAATGCGTGTCAGTGTTCTGCCATGTGAAAAATGACTCCACGCATACACTGTTCTGCCATGTGAAATGTGTCGGAGGGCATACAGTGTTCCTGCCACGTGAAACGCGTGTCGGCGGGCTGACTCTTTGTACATGCAGTGTTCCTGCCATGTGAAATGTGTGTCCTGACTTTGTGTTTTCCTGCCAGTGAAATCAGGGCTGACTTTTTTTCCTGCCATGTGCTGCATGTTGACTTTGTCACCCCCTGCCATGTGAAACGTGTTCGGAGGGCTGACTTTGTTGTGGACTGGAAATCATGTGTTGTGCACGCAGAAAATACAGTGTTCCTGCCATGTGAAACCGTGTGACTCTTTGTACACGCAGAAAGTACAGTGTTCCTGACATGTGAAATGCGTGTCGGAAGGCTGACTTTGTACACGCAGAAAATACAGTGTTCCTGCCATGTGGCGTGTCAGGGCTGACTTTCAGTACAGTGTTCCTGCCATGTGGCTGTCGGAAGGCTGACTTTGTACACGCAGTGTGCCATGTGAAATGCGTGTGACTTTGTACACACAGGTACAGTGTTCCTGCCATGTGCATGTCGGAAGGCTGACTTTTTGCCATGTGAAACCTCTTTGTGTGTTCCTGCCAGTGTGTGAGGGCTGATCACACAGAGAAAGTACAGTGTTCCTGCCATGTGTGTCGGGGGCTGACTTTGTACACGCAGGTACAGTGTTCCTGCCATGTTGTGTGGCGGGCTGCTTTTGCAGGTACAGTGCTTGTGGTCCGTGGGGCACTTTGGCAGCAGGTACAGTGTTCCTGCCCCTGAAATGCTTGGAAGTGTTCCTGCCATGTGGCTGTGTCCTGACTTTGTACACACAGGACCTGAAACGCTGGGCCGACTCTTTGTACACGCAGAAAGTACAGTGTTCCTGCCATGTGGGTGTCCCTGGTGTGTTCCTGCCCCATGTTGGCCTTTGTACACCAGAAGGTACAGTGTTCCTGCCATGTGAAACGCGTGTCGGCACTCTTTGGCTGCAGGTTCGGCAGGTCCACCTGGGGGCCATGTGCCTGGATTTGGTGTCCATGGGGTCCTGGCCCCGACTCCCTGAGTCCTGAGGCTGGCCCCCGGGGGACCGGCTCCCTGAGGACAGCGAGGCTGTTTCTAGTAGCAGGTGGTTTATTTTGTGTTTTCCCCCTGGCTCCACACCCCATTCTCAGAGACACGGCTGTCACAGGGGGACCAGCTGGGGCAGGGGAAGAGTGGAGGGCACCTGGTAGAAGTGGCCATGGACTCTCTTAGGAACGATAACCGTGGCACCTACCGTAGATGAAGATGTTGTTGGTCTGCACTCTTCTCGTGTTGGTCTGGGGCATGCAGTGGCCGTGGGCTGGTGTGGTCCACAGCCCCGGTCTGGGGCATGCAGTGGCTTTGGGCTGGTGTGGTCCACAGCCCCGGGCTCCGTGGTCCCTGACCCTGAAATCCCATCCGGTGCTGTGTCACCTTGGGCCAGCTGTCTCCTGAGGGGAAGGGAACAGGGAACAGCCCTCCCCGCATGGCCTCCCCAGCACCACCCACCCCCAGGACCTCCAGTGTTGACCCTGCTGGGGGTTCCTCTCTCCTGGGGGGACCTTGTCCCAACAAGAGGACTCCATGGGCTGCAGGAGGTGTCGAGCTATTTTCTCTCCTGGAACTGGGTTGCTGGCAGCTCCCAGATGCAGGAGGAAAGGCTCAGAAGTGCCTTCATAATAAGGAGTTGTTGACGTGAACTTTGGACAGCAAACACTGCTTACATTTCCTTTTCCGTTTTGATGCGTTAATGGTGTGTGGCAACACCGTGACACACGGGGATGCGGGTGATGGGTGACCCCCCCGCAAGGGGGCCATGCACCTGTTTGATAATAAGAAGGCATGCTTCTCTTACTGCAAATAAAACTTTTAATGGTTTTCTGCCAGAAAGACCCTGTCCTTTATGTAGGATACATAGAGGATCATTTGGCAAAGGATTGGGGATTTGGGGTTAAACTAAAAACAAATTAATTTCATTTTATAGCACTCTGAACCCATTTGAGTTAATTATTCATTGAGAATTTGAATAGCACACACTGTTCTGACTTCCAATTTCCCCCTAATGAACGGCATTTGCTGTAACATGACAAAACCCTGAGTCTTAGAATTACTGGGTAATGTGGAAAAAGTCAAAGTTGGTTCTCTGTTGTTTTGCTTTAAGGAAATTATATTATTTTGCAGCCACTTAGTTTTCTCCTTTCCAATAAGAAAAATTGCTTTCTTACTACCTGAAAATTCGTGAAGGTCAAGGGGACACAGGCTGCAGTGCATTAAAAGCCACCATCAAATGTGGACGTGTGGTTCTCTCCCACCATCAAATGTGGATGTGGAGTTTTTCCCCTGTTTTCTCTCTCCCACCATCAAATGTGGATGTGGACTCAGTTTCGCCCCCCCTGGTCTCGCCCATCATCAAAATGTGGACCCAGTTTCCCCCTGACCCGTTTCAGTTTCCCCCGTTCTCGCCCACCATCAAATGTGGACGTGACTCAGTTTCCCTCTGTTCTTGCCCACCATCAAATGTGGACGTGGACCCCCCCCTGTTCTGGCTAACCATCCGTGGACCCAGTTTCCCCCCCTGTTCTTGCCCACCATCAAATGTGGACATGGTGGACCCAGTTTCCCCCTGTTTTCTGGCTAACCATCAAATGTGGACTGTGGATTGGACACTCTTTTCTTGCCCACCATCAAATGTTCTGTTCTCCCCACCATCAAATGGACTCAGTTTCCCCCTTCTCGCCCACCATCAAATGTGGACCCACTGGATGTGGATGTGGACCCAGTTTTCGCCCCCATCAAATGTTCTCAGTTTCCCCTGTCTCTCGCCCACCATCAAATGTGGACGTGGACCCAGTTTCCCCCTGTTCTGCCCACCATTCTGTTCTCCCCACCATCAAATGTGGACGTGGACCCAGTTTCCCTCTGTTCTGCCCACCATCAAATGTGGACATGGACCCAGTTTCTGTTTGCTACCCACCATCCTTGGACCCTGTTTTTGCCCACCATCAAATGTGGACGGATTCAGTTTTCCCTCTGTTCTTGCCCACCATCAAATATAGATGTGGACCTAGTTACCTTCTGTTCTCACCCACCATCAAATGTCGATGTGGACTCAATTTCTTCTGTTCTCGCCCACCATCAAATGTGGACATGGACTCAGTTTCCCTCTGTTCGTGCCTACCTTGCCACCATGGCTCATTTCACAATCACTCAGGAAAGGAAGAAACATTATTTTTAATAGGCATGAAGGCAGTTGTTTTTAACCTAAGGAGCAGGACATAATTCCAGCAATGGAAATGACCAGCTGAGTGGGTCTGTGTGAGGTTTGGAAGAAAAAAAGGATTTTACCTTCCCCTCTCTGTGTGTGCCCACCTCCCCCAGTTGAGAGTCACAGATTTAATTACTTTAATTTTGAGCTTAAAATTAATTTGACAGCCTAACAAAAACTACTACAGTCCTATAAAATTCTGCTGTGTGTTTGTTTTTTCAGTTGCTTTTCTGAATATGGTAAATGAATGCATTATGAGTTGTTATTTTAGTAATTGCTGTAAAAATTAATGTATGTTATAACCAAGTGTTATAAAGTTAATTTAGCACCAAAGTAAAGCTAAAGCTGCATTGATTTCCCACTGTACTTGTGCATAACAACGGCTCCATGAGGCAGGCGCTGTGACCCTGCAGTCTGGTGGGAGCAGGTGCCACCTGGCTGGTGCGGTCGCTGCCCGTCCCCTCTTGCTGCCAGGCAGCTTTGTAGTTTCCAGGCTATGCGGGAGTTGAGGCGGGTGGTCAGTAAGTGACGGTGGGGAGTTGGGTGGTGCAGGTTGGCGTGGGGTGGAAGGAGGCGTGGAGAGCCTGGGGAAGGCTGGACAGCAGCTCCGGTACCTGCACAGGGGGGCAGGGTGAGGCGGCACCGGGCAGTGAGTAGCTCCTGGAAACAGCCCTTGAGGTTTTTATAGACGAGTCTGTCTTCAGCTCTGCACCCCTTTCCTGCTGAGTCCGGGTGGAGGGTGGAGGCGTCGAGCGCTTGTTTCTCCAGGTGAGGGCCCATCGGACACAGCCAGTGTTTCCTGGAGTCCCCTCACCTGGGAACGTGCCCCTGCTCTTTTCAGAACAAAACAAATCTTAGTTAAACTTGACACATCACCTTTCCAGAAGGTGTTTAAGTCTGTATGCCTGTTAAGTCACCTAACTTTAAAGAGTAATGATACAATATGCTTCTTTTTAGGGGAGAAAACCTAGCTGATTTAAAAGATAAAATCAGAGGTTGGGGTCGCAGCATTTTGGAGGAGACTTGGTTTATGTCCTAGTGGGCAGCAGTGTTTCCTCAACTGTTGTGTTTGCTCTATTATTACATTACAGAGGTGACACTTCAAACATAGGGAAATGGAAGGCAAAACAGCCCCCCCCCATTCAGAGATAAACGTTATCAACATATTCATGCACTTCCTTCTGCTGTTTTTGCTCTTCACTTTTTATTTTAAGACCACGTTCGTAGGATGGATATATAATTGTTTATGGTGACTTTAAAAGCACCTTTCTTGCTAAAAAGAGTATTTTTTTCAGTCTGGAAAATTTAGACAACATGTTTTGTTTAAAAATTAATTATAATACCACCATGAAGTCATCAATGTTTTTATACATTTTCTTGGTCTCTTTATGGACTTAATATATACAATTTAACAAATTGGAAATAACGTAATTTTATGCATAAAATGTTTCTTGGCATTAGAGATGGAGCAGAGAGGAGGCACAGGGCTTCCCGCTGGCTGAGGTCCTCCCAGGGTGTGACCAGCAGCCTCCCAAGTTTAGGGTCTGCACGGAGTAAGATTTCTAAATCGCCTTACACCACACCCCCTGCAGCCATGCACCCCTTTGATAAGGGGGTGTACTCTGATAGATTTTTCAAGACAAGAGTTTGCTGGATCTGAGGCTGTTTCAGCTGCTTCTGGAGACGGCAGCTCTGGGACGTTTGTGCCAGCTCTCCCTCAAGACCCCACAGATGCCACATCCTCGTCTTTTGGAATCCAGTGTTGTAGAGAGAAGTCTGAAGCCAGTTTGATTTTTGCTTCGTGGTAGGAAACTGATGTTTTCAGGCTTTTCCCCTTTATTTCCATAATGAAGATGATGTCCCACCTCATCCAGAGGTGTTTTTGTTACCTTGTCGGGAATGCCCAGCCCTTATGTGCCCCTTCAGGTCCTCAGTCCCTTTCTCAACTTCCTCGCAATCCTCCCCATCTCATCCATCTTCACTGTAATTCTGTTATTTTTTTCATTTTTGTGCTCACTTTCCCATGCGACTTTTGTTCTTGTTTCACAGATGCCCGTGCCAAACTTTATGTCTGAGGCTCGGGGGCCGTGTTTTATTCTGTCTGCCTCTGCATGTACTTTTGAGAAGTGGGGTTGGAGGTTGCCCCCCAGGTGCTGTTTCAGCTGGACCTGCCCAGACTCTGTGAATTGGGGGCGTCGGGCAGAGCCCATGTGGCTCTGTGGTGGGCCGTGTTGCTGAACCGTACGTCTGAGGTTTGGGGGCCGTGTTTCATTCTGTCTGCCTCTGCATGTACTTTTGAGAAGTGGGGGTGGGGGTTGCCCCCTGGGTGTTTCAGCTGCACCTGCCCAGACTCCCTGAAGTGGGAACGTCGGGCAGAACCCGTGTGGCTCTACGGTGGGCTCTGGTGCTGACAGAGCAAGAAGCCGCACTCCCAGGACGTGCTTGCAGCTGTGGGCAGGTCTGGGATTGTGACAGGATCATTTCCTTCTCTAAAATACATCTCAACTGTTATCCAGAGGGTTGGCTGTAGGCTTTCAACAGCTTCACTCTTCTTAGTGACCAGGAGACAATTCACTAAACAGAGTTGCTGTCAGGGTTTAATTAGGAATTTCTGCGAGAGGCTGGCGGGACAGCTCCCTCTGCAAGCCTCCTGCAGCCTCCCCGTCCCCACTCTTGGGCCCAGCCACCTGCATTGGTCTGTGGAGGCTGCACATTCTCTGTTCTCCTAAGGGGCTCCTGGACTTCGGGACAGCCTTGGTAAGCTGATGTGTAACTCCCAGTCTCTTCTCTCTTTAAGTAAGTACGTTCATGGAATCCTGATCTTCTAAATTGTTTCATCTTTTTAAAACAGCCACAGTTTCCTAAGCCACCTTGTGTCTGAATGTGAATCACTTGTTATTTTTCACTGCAGAATGAACAGAACTGGAATCATAAGATTTAGAGGGTGATGAAAAGACAGAGGTTAGCATATTCCATTTTCTCACCTTTTCCTTACACTTTTTCCTTAAATGCACCCCTCGTATGTCTGTGAAGTTCTTCCCAATTCTGTAACGTCACTCCATCCTCAAGTGGAACATTTGTGAACAGTAACAAGTATTGATGTGTACACCTCTGCAACCCAGCAGGAATTAATGCTTCTTTTTTATCAATAGATGGTCATCGGATGGCCTGAGGGATTCCCTGTGCATTATTCCTACGCCAACGTGCCTGCTTGTGAGTGACATGCACATGGCGAGGGCTAGGGAATCTCAGTCTCTGTGATTCGAGTAGTGACATCGTTTACGCAAGGCAGGTGGACGACTGTTTGAGCTTGGCATGCTCCTGGGTGGCACAGCACAGCTGACATGGAGTGGGGCAAGGGCTTGTTCCACGAGTTTCTGTGTTTTTTTTTTTGTTGTTGTTGTTTTTGTTATTTTTTTTGAGATGGAGTCTCTCTCTGTCACCCAGGCTGGAGTGCAGTGGCGCGATCCAGGCTCACTGAAAGCTCCGCCTCCCGGGTTCACGCCATTCTCCTGCCTCAGCCTCCCGAGTAGCTGGGACTACAGGTGCCCGCACCACGCCCTGCTAAATTTTTTTGTATTTTTAGTAGAGACGGGGTTTCACAGTGTTAACCAGGATGGTCTCGATCTCCTGACATTGTGATCCACCCGCCTTGGCCTCCTGAAGTGCTGGGATTGCAGGCGTGAGCCACCGTGCCTGGCCTGTTTTTTTTTTTTTTGAGACGGAGTCTTGCTCTGTCGTCCAGATTGAAGTGCAGTGTCATGATCTTGGCTCACTGCAACCTCCACTCACTGCAACCTCTGCCTTTCAGTTCGAGCAATTCTCTTGCCTCAGCCCCCCTAGTAGCTGGGATTACAGGCATGTGCCACCATGCCTGGCTGATTTTTGTATTTTTAGTAGAGACAGGATTTTGCCATGCTGGTCGGCTGGTCTTAAACTGTTGGCCCCATGTGATCCGCCCGCCTTGGCCTCCCAAAGTGCTGAGATTACAGGCATGGGCCACTGCACCCGGCCCTGTGTTTGACTCTTAAATCTTCTTTTTCTTTTTAATATTTCTCTTTCTGGACGGCCACTCAGTGGATATGGAGGAAGAGTTCACAGATGTCCATATTACATTTGTTTCTTAAATTAGCCTCCCTTGAACACTGCTATAGGGTACAGACGCATGAAGGGCTGAAAGGGTGGTTGCGTCCCAGTAAGTGTGAGCGTGGAGCTGGTCTGTGAGACCCCGGTGCCGGTGAAGGCACCCGTGTGAGATGGCCTGGGATGGGGGTGTGCAGAGCCCTGACCGTGGCACACACCCTTCAGCTTTGATGTTTCAGGCCATTGCTCTGGTCATCAGTGAGCAGAAGGTCTAACAGCAGTGATATTTATCACTAGCTGTGTTGACCAATGTGTTAGGAGGGTGAACCTGTTTGACTTAAGCTGTTTGACGGGTTTGCATTTAAATAGACAACTGGTGACCTGGTGCCTGGACACTTGCTCTGTGACCTGCCCCACGTGGCTTCTCCCTCTGCTATGCATTAGATGAGATGGGCGTGTTTAGGGTGGTGTGGCCCTAGACTGGAATGCATTAGAAGTACAAACCCTGCCTCACCCCAGATCTGCCCCACCCCAGTGTGACTTTTGGAGGTGGAGGCCCAGAATCCTTCACCTGCCCTCCAGGTGGGCCTGAGGATGCTGAGGTTTCAGAGCGCTGCTTTGCTGGCACACCAGCAAGTCCTGCTTAAAGAGACCAGGATCTGAAATGGCAGGTTACCAAATTGTATAGCAGAAAAATAGAAACGTTTCCTTAGAATGGGTGTAGGAAGAAAAATGATTTCCTTCACCATATCTGGAAAAGATTTCAAATTAGCAGGCACTATTTTGAATTATTAGTGGTCTCTTGTTTTTTTTTTTTTTTTTTTTTTTTTTTTTTTTTTTTTGATACAGGGTCTCACCCTGTTGCCCAGACTGGAGTGCAGTGGTGCAATCTTGGCTCCCTGCAACCTCCGCCTCCTGGACTCAGGTGATCCTCTCACCTCAGCCCCCTGAGTATCTATCTGGGAATACAGGCACGATACCACACCTGGCTATTTTTTTTTTTTTTTTTTTTTTTTTTTTTTTGTAGAGACGGGGTCTTGCTATGTTGCCCAGGCTGGTCTCAAATTCAAGCATTTGTCCTGCCTCAGTCTTCCAAAATGCTTCTGTACCCCTGACCCAACAAGGAAGGACAAGAGATGTGAGCCACACTCCGGCCTCCTGTCTTTCCTTGTTGGAGCAGGAATGGAGAAGCACTTGCCGCAGCTGACTTGAGTATATCTCGTTTTGCTTTGTTTTCCTCACGGGTAACCTGGCAGTGCTGTGCACCAGTGCTGCTGGCCAGCTGTTTTTTCGATGGACTGGCAGAAAATCAAACTGAGACCCGGGTTCCTTTCTCCCTGGGTACTGACCAGGTGGGAGAGGAAGGACGTTATCTGAGTATCATCTTCATGAGGGCTGGTGGGGAAACGTCAACTTTAAGGTGCCTGGGATCTAAGGCATGGAACCCAGCAGTGCAGCAGAACATAGGGGATGTAGCCTTGGGAGCAGAGACGTGTCGGGCCGGTGCCCTCGTTCCTGGCGGGTTCTGAGTGCAAGAAAAGGTTAGTGAACCAGCCGAGGTCACGGAGCAACCTGCCAAGACCTGCCTGGATGTATGGCTGGCTGCCATGCTGGCCCCAAAACTGCCCATTTGGGGATTCCTTGCAGTTTCAGACCCACCTAGGGGTCCGGAGAGCGTCCAACCATGACCTCAAAGAACGAGGTGTTGCCTTGAGATCCTCCAAGGTGAGGGTTTTTTTTTTTTTTTTTTTTTTTTTTGCAATTAGCAATAATTTGTTGTGAATGATCTTGGACCTATTTTCCACTTCTTTGTATAGGAAGAGAGACAGAATAAAAAGTCTCAATGTGCCAGATGCCATGTAATGAAGTCGTGGGGTTAACATTGTTGATTATTATGTAACATCACGTTAATTGGAACATATTCACACGTGTCCACAGTGTGTGTGTGTGCCCAGTCCGATGAGCATGTTGGGTTGGGGTCGCTGCTGGTTCTTGCACCCCCTCTGGGTGGTGCTTTCTCTGTGACTTGCCCAACACCGTTGCTGCTGCCTCTGTTGGAGTTCAGCCTTGACCGGCCTTGCTGCCACCAGGTTCTCGGAGCCTGTGCACCCTCTTCCCCCCGTGCCCCCACTACCCCGCATGCACCTTCTTCCTGGGGCACACCCTCGTCTCCGTGAGCACCCTTGTCCTCCGTCCTGTCCACCCGGGGTCTGCTGTGTGTTTCTACTCAGCCCATGCCTGCCTCTTGCTGTGAGCTCAGTTTATTGAGGTGCGGTGAGAAACCAACAGAGGGGAGCAGTGTCCCAGCCTGTCAGGGCAGGAGGGAGCCTTGGGCATCTCTTCCGCAGCTCTGGCGACCCACCCTTCGCGATGTAGTGCTGGGGAGAGAGGTGAGTTCTAAAGGTAGGACCGCCGTGATTTCCTGAGTCTTAATTACCTAACACTGGGTCATCTGCCATGTCGCCTCATCGAAGGCACCTCTAGAGACAAAGCAAAGCCTCTGGTGGCCGTGGGCGGGGTGGCCATGCCTGTCTGTGGGTTCTGTAGAACCTACCCGGAGCCCCTCCAGCCGTGGGGATGTTCAGGCACTTGCCGCCTGTGGGAGGTGTGCGTTAGCCGCGTGGTAGGTGCGGAGGCCTGGAGGGACAGGCACAGGCCCACAGGCGTGGTGAGTGTGGGAGATTTAGCCGCCTGGGGATGTGTGGAAGGACAGGCACAGGACCACAGGCGTGGCGAGTGTGGGAGAAAGTGCACAGAGTGCCCAGCAGATGCCGTGTGGTCAGCGGAAGCCGTGAACACAGGCCGGGCTCGGGAGACACATTTGGAAATACACTTTAAGCAACATCAATGGATAATGCTGCGATTTGGTTTCCTCCCGTGGTCCAAAACACATTCTAGAGATGCCGCTGCTTTGTGTGTACCTGAGACAAGGGTCTAAATGTATTAGGGCCTTGATGTAATCTGTAAGACAGGCACAAAATGCCTATCTCAAAGAGGCACTGAACAAGAAAGCGTGCTCTATTCAGTGCAATGAGAATGCTTCATTGTCATAAGCAAAGTAAAATGCCTCCAAGGCGAGCTTGCCATGTGTTTAATGACCTTGGACACGAGCCTCCTAAACCTGCCAGAAAGTGCTTCCAGCGTGGCTTCATGCAGTGGTTTCATGCAGTGGCTTCAGTGAAGAATGTGCATATGTGGCTGATACTGAGAGCTGCGCAGCACCCTCCTGACCTGACGGGTGCCCGTGTGTGGACCGTGAGCCGGGCAGCCCCATGTGTGACCTGAGCCGGGCATCCTGCATCCCCATGTGTGGACCATGAGCCGGGCATCCTGACCCATCCCCATGTGTGGACCATGAGCCGGGCAGCACCCTCTTGACCTGACGGGTCTCCTTGTGCCCATTGTGGGACCTCCGTCAGTCAAACAAGTGACACGCGTCAAACTGAATGCAGGGAGGAGGGTCCAGGATTGCACGCAGGCTCCGTGTCTCGTCCTTCTGAGGCCTTCTGGGAAGCCAGGAGGGCAGTGGGGTCTTTTGTGTGTTTCCTCCTGGTGGCTGTGAATTTGTAGCAATGGCTTTTTGCAAAAGGGCCCGGAGGCGGAATCAGAGCCTGTCTTGGAAAGGATGACATCTTCACGGGCACCTCTTTCCGCCACTCCAGTGCTCCTGTGATTTTCAATATGTGCACCCTGCAGACTTCAGCCTGTTGGTGTCTTGGGGGAATAGATACCAGGATTGCTCCAATGTCTGCAAACCTGAAACAGGAATTTCTCTGCATTAAGTTGGTCACCAAAATGGGAGGTAAGGGGAGAGGGGAAGGAACTTCTTGGCCTCGTCAGCCCTTTTCTTGAAACTCACAGTCAAACTTTGTCAAATTCTAGATGATGGTGCTTCAGGCGATGCATTTATGTATGTTATGTCTTGTTTTCTGAGTATGGTGCTTCGAGAATTTAAATATTAAGGTGAAATTGCCATGCACAGTTGAATTGGCACCATAATTTGACTCTCTGTAAAGCCTTTTGGTTTCCTGTTAGAGTGACTTACCATTTTTTGAGTTAACTGAAGCAAAAACTCTGCTGTCAGCACGAAGGAGCCACTGTATAGTTAGGACATCCAATTAAATAGAATTCTCCTAAATAGAGTGTGTTCTTTTCATAAATTTTAAAAATTCATTTATTCATCAAACACATATTGAGTACTTATCACCCTGGTTGCTAGTCACTGTTCATATATATTTTTAAGGAATTACTTCCACCTAGCTCTGAAATAACATTGCATTTAGAATTTAGCACAGAGGTGATTAAGCATGAACTTTTCTCAGCAGTCTTGTTTTCATTTTTACTTGAGAACATGTTCTCAGACTCGGTGCCCAGCTGACATTACCGTGCGTTGCCCGAGGCACACACCTGGCGGGGCTGTGTCTCTGGGGCTTTAGAGCAGGAAGGAAGGGCTGCCAGGTGTCTGGCCCTTCCATGTTTCCCTGGGGGAAGGATTAGGCCTTGGGCAGGAGTCTTGGCTTGTCTTACTGGATTAGCTGGTGTCATTCAGTCAGCTCTGCCTTGGTGTTAAGCTCTGGACTGACACTGACCTCTGAGTGGCAGAGGAGAGGATGGCGATTTAGAATCAGTCATGCAGACCGGGGCACCCAGCGGGTCTCGGATAAAAAGTGGTGGCAATTGATCACTTGCCTTTTTGGGAGAACTGTGTGGATTGACTCAGACCTCTTTCTTTTGATTTTATCTTGAGACTTTGTAGAAGCAAAAATGCCTTTAAAAAAATTAAATGATGGGCTTTTGTAATGTTTGTGTCTCCCCAAGATTCACAAGTTGGAATCCTCACCCGCGAGGAGATAGTGCTAGGAGGGGGAGCTTTGGGCGGTGAGGAGGTCGTGAGGGTCTCATAAATGGGATTTGTGCCCTCAAAAAAGGGACTACAGAGAGCTCCCTCGCTCCTTCCACGGTGTGCGGACCCAGTGAGAAGGCGCCGTCTATGAACCAGGAAGCCCTCACCAGGCAAACCTGTCAGGCCTTGGACTATGGACTTCCCAGCCTGAGACTGAGACTGAGAGCTGTGAGAAATGAACTTGTGTCGTTCGCCAGCCCCCGCCCAGCCTGTGGTGTGTTGTTAGAGCAGCCTGGGTGAACGAAGGCAGGTCGTGAATTTTCTGTCGTACTTTCTGGCTTCAGATACTTGCTAGGGAGATGTCACCATCTTACCCAGGTGGGACTGTCTGGAATCAGACGTTCCGTTATGATTTGACCTTGTTCTTGCCCCACGCCTGTGCCGTTCACACCTCCAGGTGTCTCGGCTGCCCGCGGCCCCTCCAGACGTTTCTGATTCGGGGTGTGGTGCTGGTCGCGGCCGCGCCGTCAGTGACCAGGAGTAGGAGCTCGCGCCCCTCGTGAACCAGCAGCCTCACCCGGAAGCTGCCGAGAAGCGTTTGACAGAAGGTGATCGCGCCTCAAGACTGAAACTTCCTGTTTACAGGGAATGGAGGTGCATAGTAGGGAATTTAATGATGGCCCTAGAAACAGATGCCTCTGGGGTAGGGGATATTCTGCAGGACAATGGCCCCGGACTCTCGAAAAGTGAAGATCACAAATAAAAGGGGTGCGAGGCTGTCCCTGACGAAGACGGGGAAGGAGAGTCACTCGGCGCAGTGTGTGGCCGGATAGAAAAGACGTTTTCGGGACGATTGTGCTACCTGAACATAACCTGGACAGCGATGCTCTGAAATCGTTCTTGTCTGCTGATGATGGTACTGCGGCTGCAGAGGGGCCCTTATTCCTAGGGAATGTGTGCCTGAGGACTCGGTGAGGCAGCAGGAGCCTCTCACCTTCAAGTGGCTCCAGAGGAGAAACAAATCTGTCTCTCTGTCTGATCTACAGAGAGAGTGAGAAAGCAAATCTAACGAAATGTTAGCAGTTGTTGGAGCTCCACGTGGAGAAAACTTGACCACTCGTTGTACTGTTCTTCCACTTTTTAAATATGTTAGAACATTTTCATAATGAAAATGTGGGAAAGTAAAAATAAATCTGGAAATTAGAACGGAAGTGAGCCCAGCCAAGCGCTCTTGGGTTCAGCCGGGAAGAGCCAATGGTCCGTTGGTGTTCTCTTGACTCGTCGTGGGGATTTCCTCCTCCTGGGTTCACCACCTAGTTTTCCTTGTGATAGTTATTTTATACATAGCTATGAACATAGGTGATACTGAAAACACACGTTTAGTGTGGTTTGTCATTAAGAATTTGGAGAACTGGCTAAAGAAACCACTTGTACAGAGTTGAGATGAGCACTGCCTGCCTCAGCGTCTGTGGTAACAGCTTCATTTGGGTGCAGAGCTTGGCAGAGGTTTGAGTGACTCTGTCTCGATGGTCCTCTGTCAGAGGACAAGGTTAAGCGTCACCACCGAGGGCCCTGTTGAGCCTCTGGGCTGGAAGTAACCTCCCCGGGCTGGTGAGGCAGCCTCTGGGGGCCTTTCCTGACAAAGCCCTTCACTGAGCTGCAGTCTGGCCACCTCTGCCCTCGCCTCCCCGACTGCAGGGCCTCGAGGTCTCACCACCTCCAGCCTGAGCGCCCAGTGCCCAGGGGCAATTTCCCGCCTTCTCTGGGGGCTCAGGATGCCGGCTCCCGGGGCAGTGCCCGCAGCTGGGCCCCTCCTCCTGGGCTGGGGGTAAGGCTGGCCACGGCCTCCTGCTATGTCCCACTGGCCACTTCACGACAGCTGCAGCCCACACTGCGTGGCCGCTCCTGCTTCTGTTGGATGAGGAGATGCAGGCCTTCACCGAGGCTTCCCGGCCTCGCCCCTGCTGGCCCCAAGGCTGTGCCGCTCCCCCCTGCCCAGCCCCTGGTCTCTGTACAGTGTCTGTCCAGGATGTCTGTCCATCCGTCCTTGACATTCTATCCAGACGCGGCCACTGTCATCCTAGTCTGTGAGGGGTGAGCAGAGCCCAGGTGCGGTCGATGTGGAGACGCTGATGGACTTCAGTGTGCAGGGAAGTGAGTTCCTTCATATCTACAGCCTCTGCACAGACAGCTGGGAGCTCACCCCATTCACTGGTGGATGTGCCTTGTTTTTTAGCCCAATCGCCTACATTAAGTCAGACAAGTCACAGTTCCCTGCTTTTCCGGCTTTCGTGACCGTCCGCCTCCCTCCTCTGCCTGGGGCTGAATGGTGGGGTCTGTCGTGGGTTCGTGGGAGCCTCTGTTCTCGTGAGGCCACCAGGGACTGTTATCCAGGCTGATTCCACAGGAGGAGTTTGGGGTGAGCTCCTGAGCGAGAGTTGGGAAGACTGACGTCTGCGTAAACCTTGCTTGTTCGTGGTTATTCCTCTCAGTCTTCTTAAATTCTGAAAAATTGGGGCCAGTTTGAAATAAGGATTTAGGTATGGATCGGTGAGGAAAGAACGTTGATCTGATTGAGTTTACGTTGTGTGTGATAATTTTATGCTACCTTCGGGAAGAACTGAAGATGTTGACAGTGTCGTTCTTTCCTTTTCTTTCTTCTTTCTTTTCTTTCTTTTCTTCTTCTTTCTTTCTTTCTTTCTTTCTTTCTTTCTTTTTTTTCTTTCTTTCTTTTTCTTTCTTTCTTTCTTTTTTTTTCTTTCTTTCTTTCTTTCTTTCTTTTCTTTCTTTTCTTTCTTTCTTTCTTTCTTTTTTCTTTTTTTCTTTCTTTCTTTCTTTCTTTCTTTCTTTTTCTTTCTTTTCTTTTTTTTTTTCTTTCTTTCTTTTTTTTTTTTTTTTTCTTTTTTTCTTTTTTTTTTTTTTTTTTTTTTTCTTTCTTTCTTTCTTTCTTTCTTTCTTTCTTTCTTTTCTTTTTCTTTCTTTCTTTTTCTTTCTTTCTTTCTTTCTTTCTTTCTTTCTTTCTTTTTTTTTCTTTTTTTTTTTTTTTTTTTTTTTTTTTTTGATGGAGTCTCACTCTTGTTGCCCAGGCTGGAGTGCAATGGTGCAATCTCAGCTCACTGCAATCTCTGCCTCCTGGGTTCAAACAATTCTCCTGCCTCAGTCCCCCAGTAGCTGAGATTATAGGCGCTCACCACTATGCCCAGCTACTTTTTTGTGTTTTTGGTAGAGATGGGGTTTCGCTTTTAAGGAGATTGTTCATTAAGTATTAATTGGTGGCCTGCCGTTGAACTAATGTTAGTGTAGTATTGACATCATCAGCCACGGCAGAAACTTACTTGGCACCCCTGGAAAAGAGGGCAGGGAAGCATAGTGCCCTGAAACCACCTCATTCTCCAGTGCTACTTCCAACTCTGAGCTGATGGTCATTATGAGTGGATCTGCCCTGGACAAGTAGTTTAGTGCAGCTGCCTTGGACAGGCAGGTTAAAAGTAACAAACCGCCACAAAACTCAGCTAATAAAATGTGAGGAGAGACATGGGGCGCCAGGAAGGGGTGAGGCCTGTCTCCCTGTGTGCCATCTGTGTGGAGCCTCAGTACCTAGGGGACAGCGTTTACGCAGAGCCCCAGGTTTTTATTAGCATTTCCCTGAATAAAATGTCACTTGTGAGCTGCGGACTGGGAAGCTTTTTCTGATGATTAGGTTTTGTAATGTGGGATCATCAGTAGGCAAGGTGGACCTGAGGGCTGTAGGATCTGGAGACTGTCCAGGGCGGCTTTCTGGGGATGACAGGCTTGTCCTGTCAGCAGTCAAGACACCAAAGAGAGTCTTTCTGAGAATAAAAGACAGAAGCTTTTAAGGAAAAAAGCAGTTTCTCTCTCTGTTTGGGAGTTGAGTGCATTTTCCTACATTTATTCGGAGATGTTCCTTGGTTCCCACCATGTGCTATTGCCCCGCTATGGGGTAGGGTCACCCCACCGCGTACCTAACCCAGGAAAACTCCTCTGCAGTGATTTCAGAGGCTGTGTGCATTTCTCTTGCCTCAATGGGTGGAGTGAGTTTTTCTTCCTACTGTTTTTAGTCAGTTTTCTTAATCTAGCTGTTACCTTGCTTTCCAGAGAGAGCAGTTTTAAAAACTCCACCTGTAACCAGTTTGTTCCTGGAGGTGCTGCAGTGACCTTGGTTACGCGAGGGCCCCGTGGCTCAGGATGGGTCGAGGAAGGAGTGTGTGTGTGAGCAGTGGGCACTGGCCAGAGGCAGGGGAGGTGTGGCCACTTGTGGCTTAAACTCCCCCCATGCACTCTACTGCACCGCTGGGACGTGAACACTCTCGCCCTGGACGTTTTCTCTGAATGCTCAGTGCCCAGGCTCTTGGGTACACAGGCGGCCCCGGGGTTTATTTGAAAAAGGTGTCATGAACAGTGAAGTAACCCACGTGCCTAAGCTTTGATTGACATGAAGGAATGTAGAGGCTGCTGAAATCCTGGTCATTTTAGAACAAAGTATTTTATTAACAGTTTTCTAAAAGAAAGAAATCATTAAAAAATTGATCCCTGTTGAGGTAGAAGGATCTCGTCCTCATGCTCCTCAGTTCTTTCCAGAATCAGCTTCCAGTTCAGCTGCACAACAGGTTCTGCTGGTGGCTGGAGCAGCCCAGGCAGGTGCCGTTGGGTCTGAGTTCACACTGGTGCCCGTGTGGGGTATGGTGGGCTGTTCAGTTCACTGGTGCCCATGTGGTCTCCAGTTACGGTGTGGCCGTGGGGCCATGGTCTGAGTTCACACCATTGCCCATGTGGTCTCCAGTTACGGTGCTGGCCATGGAGTCTGAGTTCACACTGGTGCCTGCGTGGTCTTCAGTTACAGTGGCCATTTGTGCCTTTTCTGGGAAAGAAGTTAGAAGGAGATCATTCATTTCTCAAGTTCATTTCATCACCTCTCTGTCCTCCCACACCTGATCTATGCTGGGCCACCGTGAATTCTTCCTTTTAACTGTTTCTCTCATCACGGGCAACGCTGGTGTTCTGTGGTCCACGTTTGCCTTTTCGGAAAACGGATTCTGTGTTGCTTTATATAATCACGTGGTCTCTTTTACGAATTTCGCTTTTCTTTAAGAAAATAATCGTGCTTTTATCTCTTCAATCTCAACTCTGTTCCCTGACACAGGCTCTTACCAGCTCGAAAATTAAAAGTAATCTTTGATTATACTTAATACTTTCTAAAGTTTTCAAAAGTTTATCAGCATGTGGGTTACTGAACATTGACTGTTTATTTAATGGAAAATTACATTCTAAGTAGAGTATTAGAGTGAAAATGATCTTTTGATTTTATTAAAATATTCAGTAAAAATATTAAAATGCCTTCGCCAAACTTCATGCCTGTGTATCGTGAAAACATTAAGCTGCTCTCTGCTCCCGAGAATGCATGAGTAGAGTATGTGTTTGAAAGCGTCATTCCAGTCTTAAGTTTTAGGTATTCTTAAAGGGGTTGGCTGGAGAAGTGACATTTAGCATTGAGTGAACGTTTGATAAAGATTTGTCTCGATATAAAAATAGTTAAAAACAATCTTTAGTGTTTCCTGTCAGGGTTCACCCATTAAAGAATGGTCTTGTAAAAAACTCATCGAGAGTGTCGGCGCCCAGAGGTGCTACCTTGCCCACAGTTGTGTCATCTGTTGTCACCAGGCGACACGCCCAGCGTTTAGCTGCACGTCAGATGTGGCCACGGGGCCACAGGACATCCCTGCGGACGGATGTTCTTATGCAGATTAATGAGGATGGAGACCGCTGCAGAACTGTAAGCCCCCCAGGGGCTGACGGAAGCCTGGGAATACCCGAGACACCAGAGTCGCTGCTGCCCTGGGTGGAAGGAAACCTGCCCTGGAAGATGGGAAATGCAATAAGGAGAAAGTACCAAGGTACATGATGGTACGGATGATGCTGTGAAAACGGAGATGTTTTAATTAAATTAACAATTAAAATCATTTTAATTATGTGAATTATTTGAATTCATGTTAGTTCTTTTTAGGAAATTAATACTTAAAGCAAGTTTGTTTTCTGAATTGTTGGAATTAATTGAGTCAGCACAAGAGTTAGCATTGATATCTGACCCTCTTCCAGGGTTGGGGCAGAGGAGATGGGGGCAGAGGAGATGGGCCTCCCACCGGCTTTCCCCTGGAGCTCAGCCAGAATTTCCCATTGAGGAGCCCTCAGCTACCTGAGAGCCAGGAGCTCTTGCGGAGAAGCCACTGTCGGCATGCCGCCCGCTTTGATGGCTCTGCTCTGCCATCCCTGCGCTCCAAGGGCCGGACCCTGCCGCTGCCTGTGCCAGACGGGTCTCAGGGAGGTGCCAGTGAGCGGGTATGCATGGCAAGGCCTGGGCATCGCTGTCCGTTTTCCGTGGCTGCCGGTTTCATTCTCTCGCTGTTTGTCCCCTTAGCAAGACTCATGAGGTTCCTTGAGGACACGACCCCCTCCTGCCACCTGGTCTGTTTCCTGAACGTTCTCTGCACTAGCACAGCCCTGGGATGCAGCCCTCGGGAATCAGGGTGTCGGCCATAGTAGGGCGGGTCGCTCTGCTGGGCACCACGATGGATGTTAGCCGCTGTGCTTCACTTTGCGGACACGTTTAAGTACAAAAGTAATTTTAAAATTTCACCATTATTTCAAGACAGCTGAGAGCCTATTAGCACAGAATCCCTGGTCTGAATGAAATCAAACAGTTCTTATTAATTATTCATGATGCCATGAATATGTAGCCTTATTTTTTATAATTACCAGTCTGTATAATTAATCTTTCATTTGGTTAAAGTACTTAACAGTAAGTAGAGCTGTAATTTCAACTGTTTATAAAGCATATGGAAGAATGTTTAAATGTTTAATTAGAACCATTTTTTTTTTTTAGTTTCATAGAGAATTTTTTTTCTTGTCAACGAGGATCTTTAATTATTTAAACCAAAAGAGAAAAACAGACCAGAAAAGAAAAACAACTAGTAAAGCTCGGAACTGCGAAGGTGGCATCGTTCCGTTAGTCTCGGGTTTTGCTTCCTGGGTTTGTGACGTGGTCAGAGTCCTTGTCTTTGATTTCCTAACACAAGTTGTTAAAGTTGGAAGTGAGTGTGAAATTGAGTTAGTCTAGCTTTATTCTTTCACGGATGAGAAGTGAATTATCTTCAGCAAGGTGGGTGCAGGCGTGGTCCCCGGGGGTCACTGTGGTGAACAGGCTGCCCTTGTGGGGAGCCAAGTTCGTCATCACTGGGACAGAGCCCAGGACACTTCCCCGGCTGGCCAGCCTCTTCCTAGAACCCCACACATTGCAAAGGATGGAGTCCAGATCTATACCATAAAGAAACGAGGGTGGTTACAGAAAGCACCACGATCTCAGCTGAGTGGCTCTGAGCACCCCAACGTTGGGGCACCTCAGCATCCTGTGTGGCTCAGGCTGTGCCCTGCAGGGAGGCTGGCCCGATTGAGCTTCGATCTCCACCCTGAGAGTGAGGGCTCCTTCCCCCAGAGTGGGTTAAAGCATCGTGTGTCCACCTGTGCAGTGGCTGGTCCCAGTGGCCCTGGAGGGCTGAAACCCTGGGTCCTGCCACTGGTCCAGGGGCGTCTATTTCCCCTTCCTGCAGTTCCTGTGTCTGTGTGTCCAGGGGGCTCCGATCCCTGTCTCAGGACCATGGGTGAGGGGTCAAGTTCACCCGCTTTGGAGCTGGCCCGGATCTTGGTTCTGTGGATCCTCGCTGTGTGGCTCTGGAGCAGTTCTGTCCTCAGGAGAGGGATCCTTACAGCCGCCTCTTGGGGCCATGAGGAGAATTAATAGGACGACCCCCAGGAAGCTGCTCAAAGCCCTGTGCGGGGCCAGCCCTGTGTCTCCACCAGTTCCTTCCCTCTGTGCTCCCCCCCACTGTCACATCGCCAGCCTTTATTTCCTTTTCCTTGGACCCAGGCAGCGAATGCTCCGCTGCCCTTGGCAGCCCCTTCTCTAGTCTGTCCTCAAATCACTTCCTGACGGACAGCCCTGACTAGCCATCGGCGTGACCAAAACCCCACAAAATAGAACCCAACTTTCCTATTAAGCTGTGCAGAGCTGTCCCAGCCCCACTTCCCACAGGCTGGCCTCATTCGCCATGGGATCCGTGGTTCTCACCTGGGGCTGGGGGTGCCCCTGGCATCTGGTGGGGAGTGTCAGGGATGTCCCTCCAGGCCCAGTACAGTCCCCCAGCCGGTGGCAGCAGACAGCAGCACCCAACCTGATGTCCCTGTGGCTTCTGGTTCCCCGAGGCTGGCTGTGCTTTGCTGCCTCTCTCTCAGACGGGTGCCCTCTCTCCACCTTCACTGTTTAGCAGTGTTCCATCCATTAGAGCTCAAAGCACTGCCTCCCGGCAATGCAGCCCCTTCTCCTGGCCTGCCGTCTGCCTGTGCCCCGCGGTCTGTACCATGTCCTCACGGACCCATCAGAGCGAGGCTCCCAGGGATGGAGAGGTTCCTGTTTGTGTCTCTGTCCCACCTTCTCTGGACCTGGCACCGTGCCCTTTGCCGACAGAGGTCTTGGGTTGATTGTCAGCAAAGCAGACAATCTATATGGCTCTAAATGGTTGTGAACATGCTTGATTGGGTGATTTTAAAAATAATTGGATATGTAAGCATTTGAGTGTGACACAGGTGGATTTTTGGGCTAATGGTCTTGTTCTTCAGGGAGTAACCACAGGCCCATCCACAAGGACCATTTCCAGCTGATTTATGGAACGCTGTTCTACCTGGTTAATTTTGAACGTTATCTCAGCCTGAGAGGTAGGTCAGCATGTGACGAAGATCACTGGTTTGAATCCTAATCTAATCCTTAGATTGAATCCTAATCCTAATCCTAATCCTTAGGAGCTGCAGCTTCCATGCCTCCGTTTCTTCCTTGGTTAGGTAGGGAAGGTATGAGCTACCTCAGAGTTGTGAGTGAGGCCTGTATCGAGTGAGCGATTTAAGTGACAAGGACTGCACCCGGAGTGTTGATATTTAAAGACTTTTAAACATCGCGATGCTGCATTTTGGTACCCAGGTAAAACAGCAAAGTTATTTCAGATGCAGACACAGACCCTCGGTGAGGTGGGGGGCTGATGGCAGGAGGTGGACCACCGACCCTGTAATGAGGGCGTGGTCTGTTCGAGGCTGAACGAAGTGCACATCATTGCGTGTACCACGGAGGTCCCTCTCGTGAAGTCCTGGAAGGGTCCATGTGGCTGAGCCGTGTGGTCTGTCCATGATGTCTGGCAGGAGCAGAGCTTTCGGGTGCAGCCTTGCTCTTGTGTGCACGGCCCTCAACGGTCTCAAAAGTCTGAGGCTTAAAGCAGGCTTGGGGTTTCCTTACACCTCCTGGACATCTAATTTGCCTGGCAAACATTTTTTTTCTTGGGTGTAAAGGTGAAGGAGTGGGTGACTCTGGTGAAAGTGTACTAATTACTGCACTCTGGGTCAGTGGCGCTTGGTTGAAGACACTATCTGCCCTGGGTGGACATCTCTGGGGTGGTGAGAACCGGTGGCTGGATGTCGCAGTTTTGCCAAGAGGATGCCAATTTTTTCCTTTTTCCTCAGTAACAACACCCTACTTTGTTTAGGGAAGCAGCACACCCAGCTGAAAATCCAATTGTCTTGCACGGCGGAGCGGCTGGTGACACAGGTCCAGATGCTGGGATGCTGCTGGGGGTTCCTGGAGTGGGAGGTGTCAGGAGGCTTTCCCGACCCACAGCAGCCCTGGGCCCTTGTCCGGCCTTCTTGCCCGGGGCATGACACCTGGAGGGAAAGCAGCTTCGGGGGCCCGAGGGCCAGAAGGCAGAGTCCTGGCGTGTGAGGCAGGCCTGGGCCAGGCTCCTCGGAGGATGTCACAGACCTGCTGCCCATGCAGGGACCACCCACCTCTGAGCCCCACGCAGATTTTCCTCCGTAGCCGAGTGAAATCCTGGTGTGGCGAGTGAGGCAGTCAGAGGCACCTTTTGTGGAAGGAGGACAAAGCTGGAGAGAAAGAGGTTTTCCTAAAGGCACAAGGCGCTGATTCTGCGTTAGGGATAATTCCTAGGAGTGTGGTTGCTGGTGGGTGGAAAACTGTAGCCAGAGAATAAGTGGGAATGGCCCTTGCTGGTATTTAACTGATTCGTTCACGAATGATCTGAACAGTTCCAGTGAAAAGAACATTTCGGACACAGAAGTTTTCATCCTGCCTGACAATCAGCGTGACCGTGGGCTGTTCCATCCTTCTTGGGCGACAGTGAGAGGGTCTCAGGCCCTTCCGGCCCTGTGCTGGCATTTCCCCAGGGTGTGTGCCCCATCCCGAATAGGCTGGAATGCCTCTGGGTGCAGCTGAGCCTCTTGAAAAGGGAAGAGACATGTGATGTGCTCTGGCTGAACAGGAAAATGAGGGAGGACAGGGAGAGGGGCCTGGAGGTGAGGAGGATGGTGAGCAACACTGGGGAGAGGGGACGGAGGGTAACACCAGGGACAGGGGGACGGAGGGTAACGCCGAGGACAGGGGCATGGAGGGTAACGCCGGGGACAGGGGATGAAGGGGACTCTGGGAGGGTGAGGGGGACACACCACTTCTAGGGGACGGGGGGCCACCAGGGACAGGGGGGGGTGCCATGGAGGGTAACGCCGGGGACAGGGGATGGAGGGTAACACCACTTCTCCAGGTGCCTTTGGGGGATGGTGCCGCCTCTCGCACCCCAGAGTGAAGCCAACAGGATTCTGTCCCGAGGAGCCCCAGAGCCTGGCAGCTGGGATTGGCCCAGTATGAACCACCGTTCACTGGCTCTGCACCCTGGGACAGGCTCCCTGGTGTTTCCACCCTGGTTTCCCTTCTGGACAGTGGGACCCTGAGTGTCCCCGTCCCAGCTGCGCCCAGAGCCCTGGACTCCAGCGTGTCGTCGGCACTCGTTAGCGTTTCTTTTGTTGTGGTCCGTGGACGAAGTGGCTCTCTCTTTGTGTGTTCACAGCCCTCCTGCTCACTTTACCTTCTGGGAACACTTTTTACATAGCTTCGTATGTGGGGAGGACTCAAGTGATTAATCGAATGTTTCATCAGGTGCGGTTCTTCTGTTTCCCAGTTTTGACGCAACATTTGGTGAAATTTCCAGGGACTCCTGTGGTCAGCCTCACGGTTTCACTCTGTCACTTTCTAATGCAGTATTTTTGGGAGTCTTTTAAATTAAGCGCCACCACTTAAAAATAAGTTTTATAATATGCAGTTTCAGGTTAATTCTTTACCTTTGTGTCTCAGGCAGTGGCTCCCCACCTGTGAGTTGTCAGAAAGGTTCACGCAGTTTTCCAGGGCGGCCTTTGCATTTACTGGAACTATGAAGAGCTCGTTCCTGCTTCGGAGGCGATTGACACGCAGTGCGCGTGAGGCCGTGCGTGGCTTAGCGTCTTCTGCAGGCTTAGAGGTCACTTTCTGTTCTTCCCCAAGCCTGCTGCGCTGTGCCGAGTGTTCACTGCGGGCGACGGTCACGCTGTCTGGCACAGGCCACCGAGGCCACAGGGCAGGTTCCACGTAGCGGAGCCTGCAGAATGGCAGAGCCCGGCCTCCTCGCCGCCCTTCACGGGGAGCAGAAAGCGCAAGCCTGTGATCAGAGCTGTGCTAGCCCAGAAAGCCTCTGAACAGGTTGAATTGAGGAATCGGCTCCTACCAACTGCCCATGTTTAGGATGTGTTTGAGTTTTTGTGATTTTTTCTTGCACTGAAGCTACTGGACTGGCTCTGAGTCACCGTCATGGGTCTTCATGTTGCCCCGACGGGAAACGGCGGGGGTGGAGGGCTGCACAGAGGCTTGCGGCCCTGATAATGAAGGGCTTGTTGCCTCTTGGGACAGCGAGTTCAAACTCTTTGTAATTGTCAGCACAAAGAGTGACCCGCTGAGGACACGGCTGTAATACAGGGTGGCATGGTTGATTGTCATAGCTGATATCAGGTACCTGCCTCTAAAATGACGGTACCCGTAGTGTGGCTCCAGGAGGGCAGCTCCTGCCAAACACACGTGCTCCTGGGCCCCTGCAGACAAGGTCGTGTTGCCAGCCAGGCCTGCAGCTGTGAGTGCAGAGGAGTCTACAGGGCACCGAGTGCCTCCCTCGTTTGCTTGTGGGGCCCAGCCCTCCGTCCCTCCCGGTCCCCAGTGCGGCTTCTCCCAGGATTCTCCCAGCCCCGTGGACACCTCCGTCTTCACAGCTTCCGTAGTTTTCTCGTGGGCGCCCCAGGTGGGCGCCTGGGCAGGGTTCGTGTGTTAGTCGAGTTCTCTCTAGCCAACCCTGGCTCGTGGCTCAGCAGGTCCCTTCAAATGAGTCAGCCAGCTGTGTGCCTGCATGTTCAGGATACTTGTCAGGGGCCTTCCTCAGAGCAAGACCGACGCTCACCTCATCCTTGGGACTTTGGAGCCCGCCCTGGAGAGACTCTAGCCAGTCCAAAGGGGCCGTCCGGGTCCCGCAGGCTGGTGGGAGTGACTTCTGAGCCACTCGAGACCCCACTTTGTGTTCCTACACCCCACAAAGCCACTTAAAGTGCCATGTTCTGGTGCCATGTGCCTCTCCAGTGTGCCACACAAGCCCGGACGGGGATCTGAGCGGGCGCTGCCTTCCTCAGGCTATGCTTGAGTTTTGGGGCAACTGGAGCACTCGTGGCTGTGATTATCGCCGCTGTCTGGGCTCCCCTAGAAGGTCTCACCCGCAGCCTGAGGGCCACGTCGGCAGCCACCGAGGAGCCGCCAGGTGCGGCGTTGGTCCCACTCAGTTCTTTTCGACTTTGGTGACAGAGGAGACAGCAAAACTTCAGCTGGGAGCCCCAGGCCTTCTCTGCTTGGGGCCCTGGGACTGAGATAGCACAGATCCTGCCATGGGGGCCTGCCATCCACGTGCTGGGGGCCCCGCCGTGCGGCTCCCTCCTCTGATCAGGGGCCACGCCCTTGGGCTGGGCAGCTCCGGGTTCTCGCACTCAGGGGCCCAGGGAGGGTCCTGGATGCAGAGAGAAGGAGAAGGGTGGCGGTTTGAGCCCAACTGTGTTGGCTTCATCTTCTGCCTCCTGTCCCTAAATACATTTGCAAAGTTTTCCAGATGAAAACTCAGAAGGGATTTTTAATGACTGGAATCTGTGAATTCCATGGGAGCCAAGTGTGTCCACCTCTTTCACCCACCTCATTTCTCCCCGTTGGGGCTGATTTTGGCAGCGTTCATAGGGGCATGGACGCAAGGGGTGGTGGCCAGCCCTCGGCCCTGTGTCCCTCTCCTCCTCCCCTCAGCGCCACAGCATTTCGGTGTCATCCCCTTCCCTGCGCGCGTCCTCATGAAAACCAAGTGCGGCTGGAGGGAGATGCCTGCGCCCACTCCCGTGACCTTCCCGGCCAGCCTGGCTGCAGCGGCCTCTCAGCAGGCATCTTTCTGGTGCTGCCTCTGTGCCCCTCCCATCACCTGACGCTCGTGCTCCTGAATCTTCACGCGTGTACTCTGTGCATCCACCTCACGGGCTCCCTGGGAACAGAGACAGTGTCTCACGCCGGTCAGAATGCTCTTCTCTGTCCACTGAATAGTCCAACACAGAATCATTCCTCTGTGATTATTTATGCTTTGTTATGTAGAACTGGAATAAAGAAAAAGTGAATTTAGACATTACAGCCATCAGGTTGAAGCTAGGTAATTGCATTAGGGAAATAAATGAGAGCATTTGAGCTTCTTGAGTTCTAATTCCACATCTTCGTATCCCCGTCACCCCATACCCAGTGTCTAACACAGCTCTTGGTCTAGGAGTTTCTTGATAAATGCTTACTGAATTGAACTGGACTGAGCTTAACATTCCCACCCAGAGTTAGAAGCCAGTCCCTGAGCAAATTGCATTTAGAACATGAGTTTGATGTTACTGTGGTAAGGGGTATCCTACACGTCATAATTCCTAGTCAATATCGGGTATTTAGTCAAATAGTGTCAAGTAGAGAGAGGCATTGGCCCATCTGGAAAAAGGGCAAGGCATGGTGCTTTAGGTCCAGGTCCCCAATATCAACTATGAAAATAAAACGTTGTCATCTCCAATTGCAGCCCTGTCCTCAGCTGGTCACTGTTTATGCTAACAATTATAAACAGCTTGAACTTGCTGTCCTGAGAAGCAACACATCCTCCATTCTCTCTGCAGTGCAGCTGCCTTGGTGGATGGAACATGCCCCTCCTCCCTCCCTCCCTCCCCCTCCCCCCTCCCTCCCCCCTCCCTCCCCCCCCTCCCCCCCTCCCTCCCCCCTCCCCCCTCCCCCCCTCTCCCTCCCCCCCCCCCCTCCCCCCCCCCTCCCCCTCCCTCCCCCCCTCCCTCCCTCTCTCTCCCTCCTCTCCTCTCCTCTCCTCCCTCCTCCTCCTCCTCTCCCTCCCTCCCCTCCTCCCCCCCTCCCCTCTCCCTCCCCCCCCCTCCCTCCCTCCTCCCCCCCCTCCTTCTCTCCTCTCCTTCTCTCTCCTCTTCTCTCACCTTTCCCTCCCACCTTCTCTCCTGGGGGAAGGGCAGAGAGAAGAGACCTCCGGAATCTTCTGCTTCATCCAAGCAGCTTGGGGGCAGCATCAAGTGCTACAATTTGGCTGCCCCAGCAGGTGCCTCAGGGCAGCCTTTCTAATGGGAATCCTGGAATCATGTCTTTCCTTAATGTGTCCTAAAGGCTGGAGGACATGAAGTGAAACAATGCTCCATGCTCAGTCCTGTGATTTTGTGTATTTATTGGACTTAATTTGAAATTAAAATAAATAATACCCAAGGTAGAGCATGAAAAAAAAAGAAAAAACAGGCTATGGTGTTTGAAAAACAAACAAAACCGTTTGGTTTGTTGGTTTGTTCTTAGACCTTCACAGGCTCCTAGGTCACACGTTTCAGTTTCTCAGCGAGTGATATTCTCGTGTCAGCCTCTTGTTTGATGATGTCAGCCACAGCAGAAAGAAGCACTCCGTAGGCCCCGTGCTCAGCACATTGGCGTGAGCTTCTGCCGTCTTCTGTTCATGCTCATCACAGCTCTGTGCAGTGGGCGTCCTCCTGATCCATGTGGGAGAATGGAGGATGGAGGCGGAAGGGTGAGTGATGGCAGGATCACATGAGGGGTCTCTCCCGAGGTAGGGAGGGGAACCGGCCCAGGACCTCGGTGCCCATCGCGTCCTTCCTCCTCCTCCTCTGCCTCTCTGTGACTGTTTGACTCAGGCTGCAGGGACAGACATGAGTATGTGCAGAGCGTGTGTGCACCCCTGGGGGTGTGTGCTCATATTGGCAGAGAGGGATGTGAGCGTGTACAGAGCGTGTGTGCACACCTTGGGGATGTGTGCTGGCATTGGCAGGGACAGATGTGAGTGCATACAGAATGTGTGCTGGCATTGGTGGGACAGATGTGTACAGAGTGTGTGTGCACACTGGTGTGTGTTGGTGTGGACAGATGTGTACAGAGCGTGTGTGCACACCTCGGGGGTGTGTGTGTGTGTTGGCATGGACAGACGTGAGCGTGTACAGAGTGTGTGTACACACTGGGGGGGTGTGTGTGTGTGTGTGTGTGTGTGTGTACAGAGTGTGTGCACACACCTGGGGGGTGTGTGTGTGGTGTTGGTATGGGCAGACGTGAGCGTGTACAGGGCGTGTGTGCACACCTAGGGGTGTGTGCTTATGTTGTTTTGTAAGCGGCAAATACGTGGCCCGTTGCCTCGGGCGGCCCTGCGCCCGTGCTGAGTCCGTCAGTGGCCCTCGGGTTGGGGTCTCCATCTCCCCAGACAGCACTCGAATGGCTTGAGGTTTCAGATTCTTCCTCTCCGGGTACTTGGGCCTCCTCAGGACCAAACATCAGAACCAGCCAACTGCAAACTACAAGAACGTTCAAATGCATCTTCAGTAGAAAAAAAAGGCAATTGGAATAATTTTCCAACATGACCCCGTGGTTAAGCCGTTAGATACTCCAGCCAACAGATTGAGTCACTTTAAAATTCACACCAATTAAAATGGTTGTGAGAGTTACAGAGCTTTACCGCTAAACCTTGAAATAATTGAAGCGTTCTGCTCCACTTGCTTACAAACGGGTTGGGGATAACTTTCAGTCCAAAGTAGCAACCTTCTAAATCCAGCTTAGATGCGAGGCTCCCACTGACACAGGAAGAGACAGTGGCCCTTGATTATTCTCCTGTGTTCAGATACTTTGTTTTTTTTTTTTTGTATCCTGATCATCACTTCTGCTTTTCCAATTCAAACTAAAGGGAGTTTAGTTCTGTTTTGGAGAAGCTGTGGTTAGTGGTTTCTTTTCATGGTTTACTTAATCTCTTAAGTCTGGCACTTACATTTACCCAAATGGACTTTTCTTTAGTACGACGGTGCCGTAGCCCAGGGCTTCTCCCTCCATATCTGCTCCCCCTCCATATCTGCTCCCCAGGAGGCCCCCTAGGAATGGGCGCTGGAGATCCAGCCCCTCTCCGTGTGCCCTTTTCTTTGAGTCCAATGTAGGTTTGGCTCAGAGAAGAAAACAGGCCTCCGGGTTAGGTGCCTCTGACTGCTTGCTTGTGAAATGTTTAATGAGAAGGCGTCTTCCAAACTAATTTTACACATTAATAGTTGTAGCTTAAAGTATCACTGCAGTCATAAGAACAAGAAACACTCCCATAAAGTAGATAAGCAAAAAAAAGCCGTAAAAGTTTAATAAAGCGCAAATAAAATGGTGTTGTAAGAATGTACAGTGGGAAATGTTCTCAGTCCAGCCAGATCGGCTGTGGCGTCCTCCTGTAAATACATTCAGCCATGTGTGGCCCTGATCGCAATCACTACTGTGAATTGTGATCCAGAATGTTCTTGGGGGCCGATACCTGGACTGTGCCAGCAGCTGAGTCTCATTGGAGGTCACGGCGGTGATGTGCTTAGTGCTTAGCGCGGCCAGCTGGGCTGAGGGGTGGTCACCCGTGCACTCGCCACGTGCAGCCGTTATTCTTGTGATGGAGTTGCACAGGGCCCGGCTTGTCCACCTGGGCTACTTAAAGTACCGGGAACCCAACCGCTGGTGGGTGCCTCCCGACATGGGAGCTGTCTTTTTTATCCAGGGCCCTCTGGTGCTGCAGACCCTGAGTCCACGGGGAGGCACCTGGAGGGCTCTGCTGGGCCATGGAGGTCCCCGAGCAGGTGGTCACTCATTGTGAAGTGGTCCATGGCCTGTGAGGTTATTCCCGGGGTCTGTGTGAGCGAGGTTAACCAGTTCACAGCTGGGCACTTACCCCTTACACAGGTGACACTAGTTAAAGTGGAATCTCTATTAGCTCGCACGGGGGAGTGTGAGGAGCTGGGAGGGTGCGGAGGCTTGGCCCTAGCACTGGAGCCCGGGCTCCTGAGATTCTGCGTCTTCCTGCTGAGGGGCCATCAGGGCTGCTGTGGGTCCTGAAGACAGTAGGTGCCATATGGACCAGGGGATGCGGAAGCCTCTAGAGGCTGCGGGAGGCGAGGAGACGGTCGCTTCCCCAGAGCCAGCCCTGTCGACACCTCGACGTTAGCTGGTGGGACCTGTTTTGGACTCCAGCTTTCAGAAATGGGAGAAAATAAGTCAGTGTTCAGGGCGCTAAATTTGGGGTGATTTAGTGGAGAAATAGAAAACCAGCCCACGAAGGTGCACGCATTGAAATGTGCTCTGTCCAGGTGTTCACAGTGGCGTGAGGGGGATGGCATCAGGGTTCTGGGAACTGTGCAGTTTTACTGAAGGAAGGGGGCTCGCCACGCCTTTCCTCATGTAACTGAAGGTATGTATGCCTGCCACACTGCCCAGGAGACAGGGACTAGAATTCTGACTTTATTTCTTATGGGAACCAAGGTCAGAACAGGGTGAGAACACGGTGAGGGGCTGACGAGCTTTCCTACAGCCTGAACTGGGAAGAGGAATCGCAAGTAGTTTGTGTTTTTCTACACAGACCTGTCCTTTCAGGTTTTGTTAAGTTCTGGAAAAAGGGAGAAGCCAGGCACACCTCGGCGAGGGACAGTGTTTCTGGAGGTGGTGCGGCTTCAGCCTGAATGTGGCCGTGTGCTGGGAGGCTCAGAAACTGCCCTCCAAGAGCACTCATCTGTTCCTTATTGCACTAATACCTCATTTACAGAAATCCACAGAAATTACAGAGCAGTGCGGGAGGCCTCTGGTCTGGATGGGTTTGTGTGGACCGAGGTCACGGGGTGTTGTCCCAAGTGCTTATCCTGATCTGGCAGAGGCTCTGTTCCCAAATAATTATTCCACAGTTTCAGAGCCTATATCTGAGTGATAGTCTTTTAACTTTGTTGCATAAAAGCAAACAAAGTATGTCTTGAGGGTCTAAAAATCCATGTAGTAATCATGGCTGTAAACTCATACATGGGGCTTTTGGGATGGAGTGAAAACCACCGTCACCTGGCGTGGACGCTGCGTGGTATTTTTAGTGTGGTGGCCTGCTCGTGCCTTGAACTCTATCTGCAGTGTGAGCAACAGCTGTGCATTTGAGAAATGTGGGCAGGTCAGCTTGCTCCTCCAGGGGCCTGCGGGCGTCCGGGTGAGGGGCCTGGGATGAGGCCACGTCAGTGGGAAGGAGCTTGATTGTGTCAGCAGATATGTCTGCCTCTACAGGCCAGAACCCAGTTTTCCTTTGGTCATCTAATGCCAGAAAAAAACCTGTTTCTTAGAGACTCTCATAATTTATATTAATGAACCATTTGACCATACATAAAATGTTATAAATGCATGAGGCTTTACAACTTGGCAGATGTGTAACTCACATGTTATGATTGAATCAAACTGTTGAAGATATTTGTTTCACTGGAAGGTTTTTAGCATTTTATGTGCAAACCAAATGCCAAGCCAGTGCATTTTAGCATTTTTTTAAAAAGGAGTATTTTGGAATTTTAAACACAGAGTGGGACAGTGCTGGGTCTCTGGGATGCTGGTGAGGTGGACGTGACCTCAAGCTCTTGGAGCTTGCAAGCAGGATTCCTAAATTGTCACACTTGCAGTGCTGGAAGTCAAAGTGGACTTCTGTAAATGAGGTATTAGTGCAATAAGGAACCGATGAGTGCCCTTGGAGGGCAGTTTCTGAGCCTCCCAGACACCCCAGGAGGAAGCGGGGGAGGGGGGCAGTAACCCACCAGAACCTGGACGGTGGAGCCGGGTTTGCTGGTGGCCCTGCGTGGCTGGTCATTACGTGCAATAAGGAACAGGTGAGGCCCTTGGGCTCGGCCCCCTTCAGAACCGCAAGTGGAAGACCCCAAGGGGGGGGGGGGGGTTCGGTTATCCACAGGAGCCTGGATGGTGGAGCTGGGTTTGCTGGTGGCCCTGCGTGGCTGGTCATTACGTGCAATAAGGAACAGGTGAGCGCCCTTGAGGGCGGTTTCTCCCTGCTTCGGAACTGCAAGTGGAAGATGCCTCAAAGGGGGGGGGGGGGGGGGGGTGGTGGTGGTCGGTTATCCAGTGGGGCCGGATTTGCTGGTGGCCGCTGCGTGGCAGGTCACTGGGTGGAGCGATAGGAGGTGAGTGGAGTGGGAATAGAGGATGCACCCTCCACAGCTACTGCTGGGAGTTGGCTCTGGTAGCAGAGGGGGCATAGAGGGATTCCCATCAGGGGCAACACGGCTGGGGTCCCACGTGTGCTGGACGCTGATGTGTGGCTATATGTGATCTCAGTCTCCACAGCCATCCTGGGAAGTGGGTTCAGTTACCTTCCATCTCACATTTGAGAAATCTCGGGCTCACATCACAGCTGGGTGGGTTGGAACTAATGTCTCAGGCAGGACGTTGGCCCCAGAGCCCAGCTCTTACCCCCCCCCCCCGCCCTTTTCAGTCCACCAAGCTTGTAGAGAGGGGTGTGTGGTCGGTGGGGGGCGGCTGAGAAACCAACACAGTAGAAGGGGGGAAGGAAATAAACCAGGCAGGAGACACAGGCAGTACTTGGGAGGTCTACGTGGGGTCTGGGTGTGGGGGGCACCTCTGGGCCTGTGAATCCCGTTCTGTGCTCCCGGCTTACCCAACCTTGGCCCTCAGCCACATGCTGTGCGTTTTAGGTGAAATCTCAGTCCCTCGCATGGTGCGAGCATCTTTTCTCCCTGGCTTTGCCTCTCCTTAAATCACGGAGTCTCAGTGGGGATGGCGGGGTGGTTGGTGGTCCATGGAATTTGCCCTCCACTTTCCCATCCTTGTCCTGTCCTGTCTGGCCTGTTACCTGAATCTGTGTCTCTTCAGAGCCTGCAAATGAGTGGAGGCCACAGCAGCCCCTCGCTGACCGGCCTCTCAAACTTTTTTATTCATCAGAATCGTGTTAAATGCTGATTCCTAGGCACCCCATTAGACTCTCTATGCCTGCCTGGCATGGGTACTTTGGGGACGGTACAGAGGGTTGCTGGGCTGTTCCAGGAGGGAATTTGCATTTGTAGAATGTCCACTGTGGTCTTTCCAGCACTCTACTTTCCACGCACACATGGCATTAAACCTGGAAGACCTCTGGGTGCTGTGCTGGTGAGGAAGCCCCGGCTGGACGAGGGGCTGCTGGGGCTCGGACTTGATTCCTGGGCTGGGGGCTGTGGGCTTATTCTCTTCAGTGGGCCTGCTGATGGGATGCCCTGAGAAGTTCTGCTGTGCACTCAGGGGAAGGTGCAGAGACCGGCTCAGGAAAGACAGACCATGGATTTAAAAATTCCTACTGGAAAATCTTTTATGAGCAAAGAAATTTGCATCTAACTGAAGACAATCATTGCTTGAATAATTGGTTTGTTTACAAAATTGGTCCTATGAACAGATTAAAGTTTTCATTCATGCCTTGTCTATAACGTAAATAGGAGCTGTTACCGCAACCTAAATTAGCCTTAAATTTTGTATCAGATTGCAGTCCAGATTACAAACGGCTGCTTGATAATCTAATTGATAAAACGGAGGAATTTAGTGCTTGGAACCCAGAGTGAAGAGAACAGAATTGCTTTGGCTTCTCAAAAGCGTGTGACTGAGGGGTGACCTGGGGTGAAGAGAAGTGGCTGGAGTCATTATACTCGAGGAGATGATCTGCCGGAGCCTCTCTCAGCTGTCTTCTGGATAAAACAAAAGGGCGAAAAATGGAAAAATTCAGCACTGAGTTCGTCTATGCCCTGAGCTTCTCATATGGTCATTAATGTGACCGGGCTGTATCTGTGAAGCCTCCATACAGGCACAAAGGAATTAGGCTAGAGTAAGGCGGCCGGCGACCTCTGGCGTCTGGACCGCGTGTCATTTCCTAAAGCCCTTTTGGGTGAAATGACAATCGCAATGTCTGTTCGGAGAAGTGTAATCTCACGTATGAGATACAGATTTTAAATGATGCAGATTTTAAACACCAAAGTCAGGAAGCTTGGTGGGAGTGGCTGTCTTCCAAGTGGTTTTCTGTGCTGCCATGGACGAGGCGTGGATGTGTCATCTGTTGGTGAGATCCACTGGTGAAAGGGCTAAGCAAACCCTGGAGCTGGGGCGGTGTGAAGCTACATCTCTTCCGGCATCCCAAGTAAATACATTTTGTAAATCTTGTGAATTTGACCCTGACCCTAACCCTGAGTGTTGAAGTCTGGTGCAGTGTCTTGAGCCCTCTTCTGCATTGAGGGTGAGTGACTGTAAATGAGCGATTCCTCAGTGATGAAAGTTCAAATTTGGCTTCCCTGAGGAAGCCAGACCTCAGTCACCCGTATCTCCATTGTAAGCACTGCGGCCTCTAGGCGGGTGGCTGGAAGTTTCCAGGCCCGCCTTGGAGACACAGCCGTGCGGTGCTTGATGATTTGATAACATCGGCCACCTTCTGTCTAATCACGGTACAAATGATTCTCCTACAAGGAAACTGGATCTGGTTTCTTCCCTGATCGTTGGAAGAAGCAGCCCACCTAGGAACTGCACCGTCCTCTGCACTTTCACAGCGAAGCCTGTGTCTGTCTCCCAGGAGTGTCATGTGTGTTGTGGGAATGGGTGGGAATTCTCTTAATTCTTCCTGCTTTTGAGGGCTCGGGCAGCTCTGCCTGTTTCACCCGGGACGAGCAGGGGGTGGTCTCTGGCTGCTGTGGGACTAGGGCTTGTGTTTCACCTGGGACGAGCAGCGGGTGGTCTCTGGCTGCTGTGGGACTAGGGCTTGGGGTGCATCATCACATCCGGTGACCTGTCCAGGTGGGCATCATTGTCTTTTGCCTGTTGGCTGAGGCAGCTGTGATGCCATGGGGGTCATGCTTGTGTCAGGGCCAACCCAGTTCTTCCTGTGCACACCTCTCCTGCTGGAGTGCCTTTCCTTATGATGACGTGTTGAATTAGGGCGGAGAATGCAGAGAGGCTCTGGGCATCTCCTTCCCATTCTTACTCCCTGGAGCTGTGATGCCCGACAAGGGAGCCCATAGCCAGAGGCTCCTTTAAATTTAATTAGAATAAAGATTTGATTACATAGCCAAACACATTTGAAAAGAACTTCACAGATTAAATTCCGGATTCAGCCCTTCAGGCCCAGTGGCCACGTTTCGGGGCTCAGCAGCTGTAGGTGGCTGTTGTCTTTCTGTGTTGGCTGAGCAGATTGGGACGTTTCCAGTTCAGCTGGCAGTTCTCTTGAATGGCTCTGCCTGTGGTGAGGGCACCTTGGCTGGAGAGCCTCGTGGGGATCCTTTAGGCCTCTGGCTACAGCCAGGCTGCACGGTTCCTGTGCCCCGGGTCCTCTGAGGCCCAGATGGATCCCACCACAGAGCCAGCACTGCTAGACTTGGGTACTGTGTGCAGACAGCAGAGGGGCACGTCTGGGCCTTGCAGGGGCTAGGGTGACTGGCCTCCTTGGCCAGGATCCCGTCTCCAAGTCTTCAGGGGAAATGCATCCACCATCCACCATCCACACCGTGCACCAGAGGAAAACTGCAGGCTTCTCTGTGGATGGTGAATTGAGATCATGCAGAGTGACTAGGTTTGGGCTCCTGACCAGCGTGAAACCTGATACCTTTAGGTGGAACCTGACATGCCTCCATGTGTACATGGCAAAGAGAATGCAGCGTTGTCAGCTTGAATCCAGATGTGCTCCCGTTTTGAGGTGGAAGGTTCTGGGAGTATTGGCCGTTGGTGATTGTCCTGCCATGGAGGACTTTGAATGCAGGCACTGGTTTAGGATAACCCTGGTTTCCTGGTCCTGTATGTGGGCATCGCTGAGTATCCCGGGCTGGAGGAAAGCAGGGCAGATGGGAGGGTGACAAGAGGTCAGGTGTTTCCAGCTCTGGGGAGTGATGCCATCAGACGGCCGAGATCAGATCAGGTGGCAGGGGGAACAAAGCAGGGGTGCATGGAATGTTTCCATGTTTCCTGGGGCATGGGGAGGACCTGTTGAACTCTATTCCTGGGCAACAGTTCTTCCATTCTCAGGAATCTGTGCCATTGTAATTGAGTAGCAAATTCTAGAATTGCTCTAATTACTTACTGTTAAGTCCCCATCCCAATTACCATGAATTAGCAACAGTGATAACAGTTTGCCTGGTCAAGCCTTGCCAAGAAAAACCAGTGGAACTAGTTTTAGTTGCCTCGAGTTCCCTCCAAATCGGATTCCTTAGCGGCTTGTGTCCCCCACAGCTGCTGCAGTTCCTCCTGGGCCTGGCAGGCACATTCCAGACATTCACATCTCAGCTCAGATGCAGGCGTGCATATTATAGAAAATCGCACTGTGCTGTGATTGGCTTGAGCTGACGTTTCTCTAGGTGAGAGGGAGGGAGGCCGAGGACCTGTGAGGGACTGTCTGAGTGTCCTCTCATTGACTTGGAGCAGGTGCACATCTGTTCTTCAAAAGTTCTAATGGGATGAAATTAGAAATATGAAATTTTTAAAATTCACGTGTGTTACGAACTCTGTTCAGTGATTTCCTCTGAAATGAGAGACTATTTGCAGACGAGGCATTCAGCCTGCAGCTCTCCTTAGAACTGTCCTAGACCTCGATGCCGTCCTTTGGCCTCTTCCTGGGTGTGGGGTGCTCTGCTTGAAGTAAAACCACGTGGTCTGTGCATCAGTACTGCAGCCAGTTCAACGTACACACCCACTGGGAGGGGGGCCGGATCACTTAACATTTTAAATGCATTTAACATTAAACCAGCAAGTCAGCCAGTGCTTTCTGTAACCAAGCTGCCTGGCTCATGGGAACCTGACACTTGACTTTTCGGAAGAGAATACTTGCTTCTGTGGAGTGTCAATATTTGTCTCATTTCTTGAGACTCTGCTCAAAGTGATGAACGTGTGTAAATTAGGACCTTTTTGTGTAAATTGGGCCACAGAGCTCTCTAAGCACAGTCAGGGGAGTAAACAGCTGTGAAAGATGCCGCCTGATGTGAGCCGTGACCAGGCACTTTGGAACCTGGGATCCCATCTCCAGCCTTTCAAAGGACGTAGAGGAATGGCCTGATGTGAGCCCTGGCCGGGCACTTTGGAACCTGGGATCCCATCTCCAGTCTTTCAAAGGACATAGAGGAATATAAAATGCAGATGGGAGAGTTCATATTTTGGGCATCTCTGTTCTTTTGAAATCAAAGTGCAAAGAAAAAGTTTTGCCTTGAGGTCTTACCCCATACTTGTTTTTCTCCTGAGGTTTTAACATTTTCTTAACTGCTTTTTTTTCTCCCCCGATCCTTGGGGAACTTCTATCTTCATATCTTCTTAAAAGATATGGTTAAATTCAACACTGAAAAAAAAAAAACATGCATTCATATTATTTTTCTTTAAACTGATGTATCTGACGTTGGTGAAGAACTCACTGGGCGTATTGGTGTATTTTTATTTTTTTGAGACAGTCTTGTGTTGCCCAGGCTGGAATGCAGTGGCGCGATCTTGGCTCACTGCAGCCTCACCTCCTGGTTCACGCCATTCTCCTGCCTCAGCCTCCTGAGTAGCTGGGATTATAAGTGCCTGCCACCATGGCTGGTTCATTTTTGTATTAGTAGAGATGGGGTTTCAACATGTTGGCCAGGCTGGTCTTGAACTCCTGACCTCATTTGATTCGCTCACCTTGGCCTCCCAAAGTGCTAGGATTACAGGCATGAGCCACCACACTCGGCCTGGGATATTCTTGATTGTAACTGTAATAGATCCCTTTAATAAAAACAAAACAACAACAACAACAACAACAACAAAAAAAAACAGCTGTCTGAAAAGTCCCAAAATTAAAGAGCTCACTTGGACAGGGATTTGGACACCAGTTGAATGGCCCAGCACAAACCATAGTTACATGGGCCACTCGGCCTGTTAGATCCTTAGGGTATTTGAAGTCATGTGGATATTTGCATTTCTGCTTCTGGATATCGTGTCAGTATGAATTCGGCTAGTGTTTGAGGGCCAGGCTCAGATCCGGGAAAGCAAGAGCCCCTGCCCTCACGGCACTTCTCTTCCGTGTGTGTGTGTTAGGAAAATAGAAAGCATAAGATATTTTTTTCAATGAGCTGGGAAGATGGAAAAATAAGCTTAAGATGTTTACTTGTTCAGAAGAAGGGAAGTGCAAGGAATACTCAGCTTTGCTGCTGCTGAAGGAGGCCCCTGGCGGAGGATGTTTCAGAGGTGGGGTTTGTCTGAGAAAGGTGGTAAGAGGCAAATAGGATGCCCCATCTGGTTTGCCAGAGATGGGGAAAGTTAGTATCCCCAAAACAGCCTCAGCATTCTGGCAAAGGCTTTGGAAAACCAGCTAGGGTGTGGGACCTTGTTGGCTGCTGGGTAGAAGGAAAACATTGCTGGTCCTGAGGACTGTACTGTTCTTCCACTGCTATAAAGAACTACCTGAGGCTGGGTAATAAGGAAAAAAAAGGTTTAATCGGCATACAGTTCTGTGGGCTGTACAGGTTTCTACATCTGGGGAAACTTAGAGTGGAAGGTGAAGGGGAGGCAGGCATGTCTTCACATGGCTGGAAGGGGAGAGAGAGTGAAGGGGAAGGTGCCATGCACCTCCAAACAACCAGATCTCAGAACTATCATGAGGACAGCACTTGGGGGATTGTGCTAAACCATTAGAAACCACCCCCATGAGTCAGTCACCTCCCACCAGGGCTCACTTCCAACAAAGGGTTAGAGTTCAGCATGAGATTTGGTTGGGGACACACACACACACACACAGCCACACCATGTCAGGCTTCCCATTCTTCTCCTGCACATGCTTCGCAAATGGTTCTGTCATTGGTTTTTGTTTTTGTTGATACATAATATGTGTACATATTTTCAGAGTGCATGTGATATCTTGATTCATCCCTATATTGATGAAATCTGTGTACTTGGGATGTCTTTCACTTTAAATATTTTCTTTTCCTTATGCTGGTAATGTTCAAGTTATTCTCTCCTAGCTGTTTTGAAATACACAGTAGATGACCCACTGCCATCCCCCTGCTGATTTATCAATAGTAGGTCTTGTGCTCCCATTAGGCTGTGTGTTTGTGCCCGTTACGAGCCTCTGCCCATCCTGCTTATGAGTGGGCTCTGCTGGGCCCTGTTGACCACCTACTCTTGGCCTCCATGAGATCTGCTCTCAGCTCCTGCTTATGAGTGAGAACATGCTCCGTTTCTTTGCTTGGCTCGTTTGCTTAACGTAATGTCCTCCAGCTCCATCCATCCTGTCGCGGATGACAGGGATCTCAGCTGTGTGGTGGAGTATTGCTCCTGTGTATGTTCGGGCCACGTTCCCTTCATCCCCTGTTGACGGGCACTCAGGTGATTCCAGACCTTGGCTGCTGTGGATGGTGCTGCATTGAAGCTGAGAGCAGTCACTGGCTTTATACTCGGGGGACGTGAGCCACTTTGATGTTCTCAAGCAGCCATTCCCCAAAGCCCTCCGTGGAATGCCGCATTCCTTTGTGCCCATGGCTTCCACTAGGATGAAGAGCTGGGAAGGGGCTTTGAGTGAACCCTTGGGTTTCTGTCTTTAATTGGTACCCAGCTGCACTGACCAAGTGGGGGTCCCAGTGACCCTGGACACTACCTCACATAAGGTCCAAAGATGCAGTTAGGTTCTTTTTTTAACTTTAAAAAAAAAAAAAAAAAAAAAAAAACCCTTTTGACCTGGTTAAGCTATAGCATTATCAGTTAGTGTTTTTCATATTGGAAAGGTGTATATTTTATTTTCTAAGAAGGAAAGAAATCCTGTTAAATACTCTAACCACAGATTAAATCATGTCAAGGAAAGAGGTACTATTTTGGGGGAAAATTACCCCTTCATGTCAATGATCAAGGAGATGACTTAGATTGTTTAATTGAGTTAATTATGAAATCTTAAGTGGTTTTGAGAAGATGAGCTGTGGATGCTGCAAGACATGAGACTGATGCTGATTTAATGTTAGTCAGCCCTGACAGAATGTGGCTAATATTTAAAGCTTGCTCCAGTATTGCTTGATAGATTGTAAGTTAATGTAAAGATCTGTTTGATGCTTTTATTTTACAAAATATTATTGAGAAAAAGTTTGACAGCCAAGGAACCACCTTCAACCAATTTCTTCCTAATTTCTATCACCAGAAAAATTTGTCCTGTTAATTCCAGAATTTACTTTTGGAAAGTTCCTGTAAGGAGAGCAGAGGTATTGGTGGTTGAATGGTGACTTGAATTTAGGTGAAGATCGTTAAATATTTCATAGTCATGTTTGTCTTGGTGTTTTTAGCAATTTTATATTAAATTTAGAACTGCGAGTCAAACCAAATGTGTTCTTTTGCTTTTGTGATACTCCTTTGTATGACTATACTGGTAAAGAATGATAAAATGTGTATCGGGTATTTTTTCTGTGTAGATATTAGGATTTTGAGGGGAACAAATTAATCATTCTTCTAATAGACATTGTGCTGTGTGTTGGGTCCTTTGTATATTAGTTGAATCACTATAATGAGGACCACTTGAAAGTCTGTTTCTATACAAGATCTTTTATATGCTGACTTGTGTTATGCAAAATCCTTCATCCTCTAAGAAGACTAAGCAATGGGTTGGAGGAGAGGTTTAATCCCCCATTAGGTCTATTCCAAATGCCCAGAATTGAATGCAAGTACGAATTATGTTTTTGTGTGTGTGTGTGTGTGTGTGTGTGTGTGTGTGTGTGTGTGTGTGTGTGGTGGACTCCTTTTTAGGTCATGGGAGGGAGGTAAAGCAAAGATCAGATTTGCTGATAAACATTTGTGCATATGCTAGTGGAGAAGTCATATGACTTGACTGCACCTGCGTACTCTGATTTTGGTTTTGTTAGTGTCCGTAGCTACAAGCCTCACCCGCCTCTGGGACCCACCCTGAGGGGCTGTGGTGAGGGTTATTACAGAGTCGTGTGTCTTAGCGAATGGCACAAACGGTCTTGTGGGCCTACTTTGGCTTTGTTTGAATCTGTAGATTGTTAAACTAAGTTTAACATTTTGAGGATTATAAATTGTGATTCTTGTCTAAGAAGAGGTTTCTGTTGTCTCTGAAGACAGGAGCCACAATACAGATGGTCCCTGGCTCACAATGGTTACATTTGTGATTTTTTTTTTTCAACCTTGTGATGGTGTGAACTAGTCACACTCAGTGCATTGTTCGGCCCGAGATGGGCTGCCTCTGAATGAACCCGTTGTAAGTTAAAACTATTATGTCAAATGCACTTTCTATTTAGGATATTTTCAGCTTACGCTGGGTTTATTGGAACAGTTTCATCCCATGGTAAGTCAGGGAGCATATATGCTCATAAAAGTAGAGAGGATCTCATAGATACCATGAGATATAATGTCTCTGATGTTATAGAGATACGATGAAAACAATCAAGTGGGACTTGGAAGCCTTGGAGGGACTCACAAGGGTGGCTCCTGGAATGCAAATGTGAGCGCCACTGGCTTCTGGATGTGACATCTGTGCCTTCTGCTTAGCCCAGTGGGTTATTGGCTGCTCCCGAGGGCAGAGAGGTCCAGCGTTCCTGTGTTTAGGTGTTTGAGCTGCCTTAAGAGGCTAGGTCAATTCTCACTGGTGTCTTCAGGGCTTTAGGTCTTCTGAACAAGCAGGAGGAAGGACGACTTTGTAGAGCTTTGGAAATCTCAACGGACTTCAGGGCCATCCCCCTTGGCAGGAGAGAGCCCCACTGGAGGCGAGCAGGGTGCCGTGCGTGCCTGTGCTGGGCCCAGACGTGTACGGACGTTGTGAGGGCCACAGGACACAGATCGGTCTTGGTTCACAACTGGTGTCAATGGCCACGCAGCATTTCTGCCAGGTACATGAGTGCGGGGACTTGGGTTTTGGGGTGTGCGTCCTGGTTGCCTAGTTGCTTGGAAGACCCCTATTCAGACCCCAGCCTGAGTCACCGTGACAGGCCTCCCGCTTCACACGCCACACGGAAGCCGTGGCGTCGGTCACTGACGCCCACCAGCTGTCAGATGTGCGTGTGTATCTTCCCTGGTCTGGTGATGGGTCTTGTTTTGAGGTTATAGTAAACGTTCTTTAAGAGGGGTTTTGGATTTTTTATGTTGTTTGCAAGGAGGCAGCAGGGAGTGCTTGAGCAGTGAGATCCCCTTCCCAACCAATGCAATTTCAGATCACAGCAGGTAATTAGGGCAGCGGAGCTGTGGGATCACCTACCCAACCAATGAGAATTCAGATCACAGCAGGTAATTAGGGCAGCGGGGTGGGTGGCAGAACCCTGAACTGTGGCTGTTTCTGGTGTCTTGCCCCGCGGACAGAGTGTGCTGGGGCCTCCGTGGTCCTCTGTGGGGTGGGTGGAGCACATGAGCTGGGTGCTGCTGGGCTGTGGCTGGCTCCCCAGCCCGGGGTTTATGCAGGACTCGTTCTTAAGACAACTTGGAACCCAGAAAGCAGCATGAGGAGAACGGGTTTGTGCGTTTCTGGATCCTTGGTGCTTCCCAGTCTCAGACGCTGTGCAGGCTCTGAGGGGTCTCGCCAGGAAAACTTGCACAGTCGGCCCCCAGGGTGGAGTGGGGCTGCAGCGGGTCTTGCAGGAGCTGGAAGTGGGGGTGAGTGTCTCGCAAGCGGGACCTTTCAAATGGGCCCAGCAGGATGCATCTGTGGAAATGGTGCCACCTAACGCAGGGCTGCGGCCAGCAGGGCCTGAAAGGCTACAGCGGGCTCTGTTTCTGCTCTCTCTTGAAAGAGTCTCTGCACGGTTTTCCTTGGTCTTTGTCTATTTGGAGGACGCTTCCCCCTTTCTTGGGCTTACCTAGCCTTCTGAGCTGCCTTGTTGAGTATGACAAAGCCCTGAGAAGGCATTTTTATCGCATAATTATGTTATCCTGGTGGCTGGATAAATGACCTGCAAATGTGGGTGACTCAGTAGCTCTGAGGGTGCTCAATATCCAAGACAGGTGGGAAGAAAATGTTCAGGCAGGTGTCAGAGAATCTGTTCTCTACTTCACACTGGGGCCCTGGTTTGATGACCACTCGAGTCTTCACACTCGATCCAAAATGGGGATAATGAAGTCTCACGGATTCGGTGTCAGCTGAGAGCTGCCTCCAGCGCAGTCTTCTGTGAGTAACAGTTTATAGGTTTGGTGCAAAGGGAGGGCGTTAGTTGATCTTATTTGTGGTGGTGCTTATGGTGGCTTTTCCGTAAGGAATTTAGACTTTATTAGCTTTGGCAAGGGAATCCTGAGTGATAAATTGGAAGAATGCTTCAGGAAACTCTGGAACCTGCAGTGAGTTTGGAATCTGTATGAAATTGAGGTTTGGATTCTCACGATTTCCTAATGCTACCCCGAAACCCAGTAGTTGAGACAGTCGTAGAGCTTCAGTTGTGCTGCCCCGGTTCCCCATTTTAAAAGGAACACGTTGCTTTCATCTAGAATGTTCTGAGCTCTGAGTGCAGAGCAGAGTCCAGAGTTTCCAGCTCTCTGCATCAGAGGGGAAGCCAGGACTGCGCTCACGGTGTCGCGGCAGCTGGGAGCTGAACCTGGACCTCAGGCACGTGTGATGCTGACCATTTTCTGTAAACTCCAAGGGTGCAGTGGTCTCCTTGGCACTTTACAGTCTTCTGAAGCTTTTGATGTGTCTGTACTTTATAGATTTTTCAGAAGTAGACGGCCTTTTCCCACACCCTTGGGCTGAGTTTTGTCAGAGGCTGGTGTGTGGGAAGCACCACACCCACATTCTGACAGGGAAGACTCTGGTGCCCAACTGAGGTCAGAGTGGAAATTTGTTTTTCCTTCCCTCCAGTCTGGTCCAGCTGCTCCCTGCTTGGCCAGAAGAAAATCATTCTTATCCAAGTCGTAGGCAAACCCCCGAAGTCAAACATTTGTCTTTTTTCTTTAATACCCATTTAGTTTTTTTATATGGGGGAGATAGATGGAGAAAGTGTTTTTTAGGGGAAAATTAATTTCTTTAATTACAGAGAACTTTTTGGACAAAAACTGTAATCAAGAAGCTATTTTGTAATAAGATCTAGTTAAATACTACAGTTGAAAGCTCCTTATATTTGATCTTAAACTTGGGTCTGGTATGCATGTCCACACGCTCATGCTCATGACGCCAGGCTCAGCTGTGAACTACAGGCACGGTACATACTTTCTGGTTGCTTTTTTGAAAGTCTTGCTTGCTTGGCCTCTCTGACTCAATGTTGTTGAGTTAGGTTGATTCTGTTCAGAATGTTCATCCCTCCATCTAGGGTCCAGTCATCTTTCAGGGAGGAACCATCTTCCTCATCTTTGTCCCCTACAGTATTGTATATTTAATAGTTAAATATTTATAGGTTACATGGGTGACTGATCTGTTCATAGGAGGAGGAAAACAATGCCAATTTTTACATCATTATAATGGACTTGTTAAATGATTGTTAGTATAATGAAGTTTCCATGGCAAAAGAGGCTTTGCAGATGTGACTGTAACGGACAGTGAGAGGGGGGAGGACCCTGGGTTGTCCAGGTGGGGTCTAGCGTCCTCACATGTGCATTGATGAGAGGGAGTACGAGGGTCTGCCTCAGAGGAGGAGACCTGAGGATGAGATAGAGGCCAGAGGGCTGTGGGGCTGAGGGTGGGGGTGGGGTAGGGGCCGGAGGGGCATGGGCCAAGGGTGGGGCAGGGGCAGTGGTCAGAGGGGTGTGGGGCTGTGAGCCAAGCTGCATGGTGGCCTCTATGAATTGGGAGACTCCAAGCAGGAACACAACCTACTGACCCCTTGACTTCAGCCCTGGAACTCCTGACTTCCAGGGCTGAGAGGAGGTTTGCATTTGTGGTAATTTGTTGCAGCAGCCATAGGAAGTTAATGCATTGTATCTGTTCTTCACCTCCAAACCTTTGAAAAGTACTGTTGTATGTGGCCTTTTGTGTGCCCTAAATTCTAATGAGATGGTTTGTAGGAAATAACGGACACAAACGGTGGCAGAACACAAAGTTGGACAGAAGCAGTGTCTTCTGTGGTTCTGTAGTTTGGGTCTGTGAAGTTAGATTTCGGTCAGAGAGTGTGTGGTCTTGTTCAGCGTATACCTGGAGTACTTGTTCAGAGCTCCTGGGGGAGTGGTCTTTAACACTGTTAGCATTAAAACTTCAAGCACATCAGGGCCAGAGTTCCTGAGTCAGTGTTAGGCGACCTTTGAATAAGAGTTGGCATGTAGAATCTGCCCACTTTACTAGCATGAAGCAGCAATTTTTTTTTTTTTTTTTTTTTTTTTTTTTTGAGATCGAGTCTCGTTCTGTCACCCAGACTGGAGTACAGTGGCTCGGCCTCGGCTCACTGCAACCTCCGCCGCCTGTACTCAAGTGATTCTCCTGCTTCAACCTCCAAATTGCATGATTTATTTTCCTGTTTTATATACTTAGTATGTGACAACTCTGCAAACTTTATCAATACAAATGACATGCCAGAACTTATGAGAATCCAGCATTTTCCCATGCAAATTAGTAGTGATGTGGAATTCCTGGGCTGGTTTGGTTTTATAAGACGTAGGGGCGGATTCTTTGCCTAATTTCTGTGGAACTAACAATTGTTAATCACCCAGCACTCTTACCTCCCCCAACAGCTCAGGTGAGGGGGTTACCCCCGCTGTCATGATGAGAGGCAGGAGACTGAGGCTTAGATGAGCAGGTGACACATTACTGTCCAGCCCCACCCACCCCGTAGTTTCCTGCCATGGCTCAGCTATCTTCCTACGAGAAAGGACAGACACCCTGGTGCTGGGTAGAATTCCTTGTGAACCCCTTTGCATCCTCCAGGGAGTTCTTGCTTTACGGTGGTGGCTCATGGGGAGGCCTCTGGCCCACTGAGAAAGTGACTCATGTTGTAACATTACTGTCTCTCTGTCCGGCTGCTGTCGATTGGGTGATTTGTAAACAGACATTTATTGCTCACAGCTCTGGAGGCTGGAAAGTCCAAGGTCAAGGCAGTCCAAGGTCAAGGCACCTGCACATCTGGTGTCCCAGGGCCTGTGGCATACAGACGGCAGCATCTCACCGGGTTCTTGCGTGGCAGCAGGCGTCTCGTCTGGGACTCACATGGTGGAGGAGCAGGAGGGCTCCTCCACCTCCCAACAAGGACACCAACCCCAGTCCTGAGAGCAGGACCTCCCAAAGGTCCCACCTCTTAATGTATCCCATCGGAGATGGTTTCAGCATGAGGTTTTGGGGACATTCAGGCCAAAGCCATTGCTCTGCCACGGTGTTAGGGCTGCATGGCATCATTACTGCAGCAGAGCCACAGCCTTCTCATGTGCATTTGCTGCAGGAGGAGGAAGACGCAGGTGCCTGTGCAAGTTGGGGTTCAGTGCAAGAAGTCGAGACCCTCTGGGTTTAGCAGGAGGAACTTAAGGCTTTGAGAACTGACACCTTAGGACTGTAGTTTTCTTCAGACTGTAAAAACCTTGGTGTGTGATAATACTGAACATTTCCTGAGCCCTGTGATCCTGTAAAACAGTGGTGGTTAAGACATTCCCCCTCCCCACAACTGCGCCCCCACTTTTACTGCAAGAAGCCCCTTCCCATGTGGCTTAGGCTGACTTGCGGATGACCATTTACCGAGGACAAGGCCAGACACAGGCCTTCAAACCCCCCATCTCTGCCTTATAAGTGATTAGCTAAACTGCCTGTTCCCACTAATCAATCACCTTCCACCTTGAAATGGTTCTTCGTGGTGCAGTTGCGCCGGGGGGGTGGACTTGTCTTTGACTGTTGCCTTCCACAGAGGACGGTTAGGGTGGGCAGGAAAGAATTCTCTGCTACAGGTCTGCATTCCAGGCTGTTTCCAGAAGTGGGAATTCTTGTGCCCTGGAGTCTGGGAATGGATTTCTAGTGTCCCAGCTTCAGGTGGAGTTGAAATTGAGTGAGGCAACCCACCACACCCATCTGGAGCCAGGAACTAGAGCCATTTTTAAAGTGGCAGTTTCTCCATAAGGTTACCCAAAAAATGCGCTCAGCACGTTTCTTTCTTTCTCATATGCATTTGGCCATCTAAAATGGGAATGGTGGCTTTTTCAAGTATGGATGTTTTTTTTTTTTTTTTTTTTTTTTTTGAGACGGAGTCTTGCTCTGTCGCCCAGGCTGGAGTGCAGTGGCCGGATCTCAGCTCACTGCAAGCTCCGCCTCCCGGGTTTACGCCATTCTCCTGCCTCAGCCTCCCGAGTAGCTGGGATTACAGGCACCCGCCACCTCGCCCGGCTAGTTTTCTTTTTTTTGTATTTTTTTTAGTAGAGACGGGGTTTCACCGTGTTAGCCAGGATGGTCTCGACTCTCCTGACCTCGTGATCCGCCCTCGGCCTCCCCTGGGAAGCCATTTTTAAAGTGGCAGTTTCTCCTTAAAATAAGATTACTGGAGAAAAAATGAGTGGTAATAAAAAGTTGATGCGCTCTTTGCTTTCTATGATTTTTCTTAATTTCTTTCTCATATGCATTGGAATGGCCAGCCTAAAATGGGATGGAGTTTGAGTTTTTTGATGCATGGATGTTTTTAAAATTTTGAGTATTGTAAACCTTAATGTAGCTTCTTAAAATGAGATCACTCGGACTGTTTGCCTGATTATCTGGAGATTTACTAAACCTTTGGAGTGGTAATAATGAGTTGATCTATATGACTTTGCTTTCTATGATGCAATGAAAGTACTCTAAAAAAAACCTCTGCAGTTGGGTCAGCAGGCGATTGGCCAAAACAAATTCTGCTTTTTGGGTTTCTTTAACCAAACAAGGGAGTAGAGTGTAGGCTGAAGTGGCAAATTCATTTCAGAGCACGCCAGAGCCCTCAGTGATTGAGCAGCCTTCTCAGGTGAACGTGTAATGTGCCGTGAGTCTTGGCAAGCCTGGCTACTGATGTGTGCACGTGACACCACAGAGCCACACCTAGGAAGATGTGGTTTCTGTAACAAGCTTTGGAAAACCAAAGTTCAACTTAATTATCCAACTTTGTTACAGAAAAAGCTTAGATCAGATGGCCAAAGACCTGATTGTTTCATGGTTGAGACATGGTTATAAAATTGCCCTTACTTGGTGCCAATCAGTGTTGGTCCACAGTGATACTCCTCCAACCTCACTGAATAGTTTGGAGACTGATATGAGACTGTGAAAATCTCCTTAAGGTGAAAAGGGCTCTGGGGCACCCGGGAATATCCGCACACCCGTGGCCATTCCCCTATAAGGTGGAAAGGACGGCTGGGTCACGCGGGAGCATCCGCACACCCGTGGCCGTCCTCTTTAAGATGGAAAGGGCTGCTGGGGTGCCCCGCAATATCTGCACACCCGCGGCCATTGTGGCTGTCCCCCTTTCTGCTCAGTCACCTCTGTGTTCCCGCATTCAGGCTTTGGGACACTCATGAACAGCTCGTCCCCTGGGCTGGTGAGGAAGGAGTGGGAGGTTGTTCTGAGGCTCTGTCACTGTCTGCCCTGTCATGAGCTGGGGAAGGCAGTGGCAGTGACCCTGGAGGAGTCTGGTCAGTGAGGGCTCCGGCAGGAAATGCTGAGGCTTGAGGTGGCTCTGCCAGTCGTAACCAAATGTCTTCCCTCTTATTTCCATGATTCCTTCTAGTTCTGCACCTTGCACTGCAGAGTCTCTGTGTGTCTATAAATATACATGAGTTACGATACAGGTGTCTCTTTCCCCTCTGTCTGGGGCTGGGCCCAGGGAGTGAAGTGCAAGACCCCCTTACTGCTGGATGCCCACCAGCACGAGGCACTGCCTGCCCTGCTAACGAATGCCTCCAGCGAGTCCTGGAAGCCTCCTTCTGAGCACCTGGCCTGTTGACGGTGTATACGGAGACAACTGAGCTCCCCTTGCCCCACCCTGAGCAGAGACTGGGGAGGCGGCGGCAGCACTGCCCCCATGGTGCATCCTTGGTGCATGGAGGAAAGTGTGTTCATGCTTAAAACACAGCCCATCCTCTCAAAAGCAGGGTGACAACCACATTTACTTCTGGAATCTTAAAAAAGGGCCCGTCTCTTTGAGAGAAGAACGTGGCATGTATGTGTGTACCTCCTTTTTTTTTTTTTGAGACAGTTTCCCTCTGTCACCCAGGCTGGAGTGCGGTGGTGCGATCTCAGCTCACTGCAAGCTCTGCCTCCCGGGTTCATGCAATTCTCCAGCCTCAGCCTCCCGAGTAGCTGGGACTACAGGCACCCGCCACCACGCCTGGCTAATTGTTTGTATTTTTAGTAGAGACGGGGTTTCACCGTGTTAGCCAGGATGGTCTCGGTTTCCTGACCTCGTGATCTGCCCACCTCGGCCTCCCAAAGTGCTGGGATTATAGATGTGAGCCACCGCGCCGGGCCGTATGTGTGTACCTCTTTACAAGTCTTGCCCGACCTTTGCATTTAAAAATTATTGAAAAACTTAAGGATGTAACTGACAAGAACTTTATAGGTTTCTCCAAGTAAAAATTTGGAAAAGTTAAGTGAACCCATATGTGTTTTATTTCTATGAGTCCCACACTTGGATTTTTAAATGTGGGCAAAACATCTGTATGTTCTTCAGCCTGATTTCCGTGGAATCGTGAATGAAACGTGCTGAAGTTGCCGTGCGGATTTTGTTATGTGGCGGTGACAAGTGGGGCTGGTCATTAAACAACTGGAGGGATCCCTGTCCTTTCTGTGCTCCTGTTGGACACTAGGCACGTGCTTGGGTGTTTTCTGTGTGTGTGGACAAGATGAGGACAGAATTTCCAGATTCACACGGTGGTATCTTCTCCCTTTTCTGTTAAAACGTGTCTTCTGCTGCTTCTACATAGACCAAGTGTTTCTTTCTCTTGCCTGTCTACATAAACGCTGTTTAACAAAAACTGTATTGTAGACATGTGAAGCTGAATTCCACATGATCAAGCAGATAGAGATGACTGAGTATACTGTTTTGTGGAAGGAAGGTTTAAAATGATTTTTAGCTTTTTCCCTGAAATAGGGAATAATTTTAACTTTTTCCCTGAGATAGGGAATAATGAAATGGGAAAATAATTAAATTTTCCCATTTAATTGTTAGATTATATTTAATTCATGTATTGCAAGGGAAAAAGGAACTAGATCACCCCATGTACCCAAATGAAAATTTAAAGGGTATGGGCGAGTTCATTTGAACTCCTTTAATTTGTTTTTGTTTGTTTGTTTTTGACAGTCTCACTCTGTTTCTCAGGCTGGGTGCAGTAGTACAATGACAGCTCACTGCAACCCCAACCTTCTAGGCTCAAGTGATTCTCCTGCCTCAGCCTCCCCAACTGCTGGGATTTACAGGCGTTAACCACCACACACAGCTTATCACCTCTTGGAGACTAGCTTTGAGTTTGGGCATTCACTGAACTATATTTTGGTTAATTCTCAAAGTTTGTCACTGTTTATCTTTAATTTGCTAAAAATCTACATGTATTGTAAAATGCGTTACATTTCCTTAGCATTCACGGATTCCCTGTTAGTGGGGCAGAGACGCAGAAGGGCAGAAGGCGTTCGGACATCATCAGGGTTGCAGTTGAGTGCTTGCCCCAAACACACTGGAGCTCTGGGCTCTGTGGCCCCACGGGGGTCCTCTGTCCACTGAGGGGGCCGGGTTACCTGGAAGGTCCCTCCAGCCTCTGCAATTTTGCCCTTTTCAGGTTAACATCTCATCGTTGTCCTGGACAGCACTGCCTTTCGTTCACTGACCCACGAGTGAACAGCTGGTCAGTGGCCAGTGCTGCTTCCTTCAGCTGGGAGGTGGTGATGTGATAACACTTCCGTGGAATTTGGTTCTTGGTGTATTAAGGGTTCAGTTGTATGTTTTTTTTTAATCTGCACCTCTGAATTGGTCTTTTGATTGCAAAGAGATTGCTTACTGGATTTGTTTCTGAATATTTCGTGGATAACAGGAGAACCTTGCTTATCTGTGTGTTCATTTAATGTGTTTTTGCCAGGCATTTAAATGGGTGTGTTAGCCCTTAGCCCACTTTCTGTGTGTGGTGGAGTCATTGAAATCATTTATGTGAAGTCTCTCTTCTATTAAGGCCAGAGGACGTGGGGTGGTGTCTCCCTAAACTAGGGGGAAATGGCATTGTTCTGCCCTCCTCCCTGGGAACGCTGGTGTTTCCAGGTCTCTGAACTTGGCTCCCACACTGGGAGAGTGGCTGTGGCTTCTGGAGCCCGTTTTGTGCGGGACTGACTCCTTCACTTGCTTTATTCCCCACCGTCTTTGCTGCTTTATGACGCAGGGATGAGGGAGTTGGGCCCGGGGGCCTTGCCTGTGCCTGAAGGGCCCGATGCAGAAACTCCTCGTGGGAAGGATGTTCCTTGAGGGCAGCTTTTGGAGTCTTTTCCTACTTTTAACTGAGAAGCAGCTATTCACATGGTTCTATTCTGCTAGTGTGTTTCAAAATAATTGGTGTAGAGTTGCGAAGATGTCCGAGACACCCATGATCCACTCCGGGCCAGTGACAGGCATTGTGCTCAGATGCCTTCAGACCACATTCAGATGCCAAAGATTCTTGCTTGGTTATTCTCAAACTTATGAGAATCTAAAACGCGAGCCACGGTATGGATTTTCTCTTGAGCCCCCATGACTTTGCCTTGTATTTTGGGCATGAATGACTTCATCAAGGGGAAAGAATTTGAGGAAGGAGCCTCTGAGGCTAGCGGGGGCGGGGGGAAGAGGAGGGAAAAGGAGCTGTAGAGGGAAGAGCCAGGCTGGGGCTGGGGCATCTCCCCATGATGCTCCCCCACCCCTGGCGCGAGGCCCCAGGGACTGACTGATTTTCCCACAGGAAATGTGTATGATTGCGTGTCTGTTTTGTGGGCTGGCCATTTGGATTGGGGAATGTCTGTGTTGTGATTCCTTATTGATTCGAAGGTTGAAAAGGTTTGTGCTCAATACAGGGGTCTCTTGGTGCGATGGGAAATGTGATCGCAGCCGCCTTCGGGGTGGGGAGAGCCCTTGAGGCCCTCAGTGGTGGCCGGTGTCGGCTTCGCTTCCCTGGGTGAGCTGCCCTCAGGGTGGGAAGGGAGGTCCTCGGTGGTGGCCGCTGTTGGCCTTCGCCTCCCTGGGTGAGTGCTGCTCCATCCCCGGCTCTCCGACTCCTTGCCTGGCACCTTCCTCGTTGGAGGCCGTGATCCATCAACTTTGTCCACGCGTGTCCTGCAGACTAGTGCTGACTGCAGGTTCAGGAGTGGTCAGAGGAGGCCAGAGGAGCTCGTGATGCGAAGCTAAACGTTTAATGATGGCGCTGCTGAGTGCATGAGCCGCGTCAGCCCAAGAGTCTGGGTAGGAGGGAACGGCGGGGTGGAGGGAAGACTGGACAGATGGGTGCTTTCCTCGGCCCCTGGGAGCACGGCCAGGTCCATGCTCAGACCTCCTGGTTTCTCCCACATTGCCATAAATAGCAAGGGAAGGACTCGGGGCACCCAGGGACCTCAGGGGTATAAGCTGTGTCCTCGCGTGGCCCCAGCTGTGGCCAGTGATGTTATTCTCTTTAACCTCAGGCTTATTTTTTATAAAAACACAAAGGGACAGAAGTAGTTCAAGGGCCTCTAAAGACTTACGTAATTGTTAATAGGCCTACTTTTATGCTTTCTTATGTATTAAGAGCAAATCATGAAACAAACTCATTTCTGTTTGAAGAAATCTTTACTGTTCTCATTTTTGTGGCAAGCAACATTGATTCTTTGCTTAGTGAGCGTTAGTGCCCTCCTGCCCAGTGCTGCTGCCTGGCGTGTCCTCGCACACACCTCTGTCCATTGGTCTCCGTTCACCTTTCCGCCTAGAATTGTAGGAGGGGCGCTGGGATCTTAGGGCTAGAAAGAAACTCTGAAGACCACTTTTAGGGGCGGCTTTTAGTCAGGGCTCTCCAGAGAGACAGCCAGCCGGGTGTGCGTGTGTCTCCAGGGCGAGGCTTGCTGCAGGGGCTACAGAGTCCAAGAAGCCCCAGGACCCACAGCCTGCAAGCTAGAGTCCTGGGAGGGTGTGGCTTGAAGACTTGAGAAGCGGAGGGTGCAGATCCCACCCGGGTCTGAGGAGCTGAGACCCAGGAGCACGGGCTGCAGAAGACAGATGTCACTGGCCCATCAGCCAGACAGGTGGAGTGAACCCAGTTTTCCCCGCCTTGCTGTTTTACTCGGGCCCTGGGTGGATAGGGTGGTGCCCCCCACACCGGCGAGGATGGGTCTCCACTCAGTCCAGAGGCAAACATGCATCTCACACAGAAATAATGCAGAACCAGCCATCTGGGCACCCCGGGCACGCTCAGGTTGATGCACAAAACCAACGCCGCGCGTGGCCCTGACGTCTGCGTGTTCGCATCACTCCACGCACATTGCTCGGTCATCGTCTCGGTGAGTTTGTAAGCTCGTTGTGTGGTTCTGGGGCTCTTTGTCCGGGGTGGTGGTGGTGGTGATGACAGGCTCCCCACTGCCCCAGCTCAGGTATGGAAGGTGATGGCACCAACGGCTCCTTGTTTCTCAGACACTTGAGCGGGTGCTCTGTGCAGCCAGTTCCACCTGCAGCAGCATCTGTTCCCTATGCCGATTCCATTCGGAGTGTGTGCCTCCCTTCTGTTGAGGGTGCAGCCTTCTTTCAGGGAAGAACTGTGTCCTGTTCGCCTATATCTCCTGTGGTGTATCTCATGGCTGAATAAGTAGCTATAGTATACCTCGGTGGCTGAATGATAGGTTCATTGGAAGGAAAACTTGATACTTTTTTTTTTTTCTTTTTGGGATGGAGTTTTCACACTCAACGCCCAGGCTGAAGTGCAATGGCACGATCTTGGCTCATTGCAAACTCTCCCTCCCGGGTTCGTGATTCTCCTCCCTCAGCCTCCCAAGTAACTGGGGCTACAGGCGTCTGCCACCATGCCTGGCTAATTTTCGTATTTTCGTTAGAGACGGGGTTTCACCATGTTGGCCAGGCTGGTCTTAAACTCTTGACCTCAGGTGATGCACCCACCTCGGCCACCCAAAGTTCTGGGATTACGGCCATGAGCCACCACACCCAAGAACTTAATATTTTTTTTTTTTTTTTAAATCATAATGGGCTTGTTAAATGCTTACGTTAATGTTTATTTTTAAAAATGTTATCTGTGACCTTTCAGCTTTTCATAGCACTTCTCGTGTGAATATTTTAAAAAAGGCCCTTTAGTCGTGGGGGAGAAGCAGTTATCCCTTTCAGCAGAGGGAGATGGAGGAACAGGCCCTCGTGGGTCTGAGCACAGACAGTCACCCCGACCTTGGTGCTTGCTTAGGTCTGTTCTCTGTTCACCGTAGTGCATCCACTCTCATTGTCAGCTTAAAAATAAGCTTTTTCCTCTTTCTAATCAGAACAGTTAGTTTGTTAACCATCACGTTAAGGTATCGAGAATGATGGCTTTCAGGCCTCAGATATGACACAAGTAGTAAATGCAGCTGACCCTGAACAACATGGGTTTTGAGCTTCGAAGGATCACTTATGTTAATTATTTTCCAACCAAACCCTTACTGAAAAAACCTGGCTTTGTGGAGGGCCGACGTTTCCTACATGCGGTTCCATAGGGTGGCCGCGGAGTCCTGTGGATACGTAGATTTGGGTAAACTCGGGGGGTGTTCTGGAATCCATGTCCCTGTGTATACAGAGGGACAACTGCAGCTTTTTAAAAGTTTGTGTCCTGCCTTGTCCTAAAAAGGCTCCAAGGTGGATGCAAAATTATTTCATTTTTGGTTTTCTTGGTGGGATATTGATGTTTATTCTTCAGTGTCTAAAATCCTGAGTGAACAGAGTTAGTGCTTCAGGAACAAAGCCAGTCTGGAAACACATATTGAGATATCCACCTTTTCTTCATGGTTTCACAAAAGGCCATGATCATATTTTATTCGGTTGAACTGTAGGAAACTGCCAATATTTGCTGTTTTTGGCCTACAAAATGGCAAGTTCGTACGATATTAAAAACAAAGGCTTCCTGGATGGGGAAAATAGGAATCGGTAAGAACCTGAAGTTGTCTGTCATGGCCTCTGAGTCACAGGTAAATAAACCTGCGTGAGGGGAAGTTGGCTGTACAGTATTTTCCTTCTGTTTTGAGACTGTCAGAAAAAGGCCAGTTCCATTGCGTTGGGTCCCTTTGCCTCACCTTTGCTGCAGAGGGGACTTGCCATTATTCCTCTTGTTTCCAGTGCCCAGGAGGCTGATGCCACATAGAAGACCTGCAGGTCGGTGGATGATGAAATGTGACACGCTGTGCACAGGCACGGACACGCTGTGCACCTTGGGACGCATCTCTCCCTTCTCTGGCTTTGTGCGTGCTTGCAGCAGGTCTGAGGTTGAGGGCGTGTTCCATCTCCTCTCTCTTCTCTGGCTTTGCAGGCCTTTGAAGTTGGTCCTGGAAAATGAAATTTAGTTAATGCTGATTTAAGCTCCAGGTCAAAGCTGGGGGGCCGAAGAGACCCGCCCTTCACTAGGGGTGTGAAGCATTGGGCCTTCCCATCAGGAGGCAGCAGGGACTCGAGAAAGCCCCACATGCCCTCCAGTTCCCTTATGTTTTTTTGTTGAAATTTTTTGTACTCGGCCATGCCGGGTCATTTTGGGAGGTAAATGGGGGGTTCACATGGGGGTGTGCAGTATTCTTAGGTGTCAGGTGCGAGAGTTGAATTTGTAGAAGCTGTGCAGATAGGAAAGGGCCTGGCAGGGAGTGCTGTTTACAAGGAGCCGATTTAACGCGAGGTCTGTGCTCTGCCTGGGTCCGTGTCTGACCGGTGTCTCCCAGTCTGCAACAGGACGTTCACGTGACTTGGCGCCATCGTCCCACTCTGTGTAGACGTCTGAGGATCTGTGCGCGGCTGCTCTGTGAGAATGAGTTGTGATAATGAACTGAGAAACAGTGAACAAACCCTGAATTGGTTAGCACTGGTTCCACGGCCACTTCTGCCGTGGTTGGAGTCATTCATAATAAAGTGTGCTGGACTCCTATGCAGAGCTCTGAATTTCAGAGGCCCTTTAACTCGGCAGCTAACCAGTCGCTTCCTTCAGAAGACATTTGAGTCCCCTTTACCTACCAGGGTGACCCTGGGAGTTTGAAGATGAGTGAGACAAGCCCTCCGTGTCTTGTGGATTTTACTGTCCAGAGGGGAGACAGATGTGGATGGTGAAGGAGGCCCTATCAGAGGTCAGCGCATGTCAGTTTTATTTCTTCAGCACTTGCTGTGTTCAGGCGGTGCCCCGGGCCATGTGCAGAGCATCTGGGGACCCTGCCCATGGCATCCCAGGCACAGCTAGCATCTGCGCCATCTTCATACTTGGCCTGAGTTTTGGGGAAGTACCGAGGATGGCTTCTGCCTTTGCTGGAGAGAGTTGGAAGTCAGGGCAGCCCTCCACAAGGATGATGATCGCCAGCTGATTCCTCAAGAAAGAGAGGTGACCCCACATGGGCAGAGCAGGGCAGCATGCACAGACCTGGGTGTGGGGTCTGGGGCATGTGCATCTGAGTGGGGTCTGCTGGGAGACAGCAGGGGTGAGGTGTGAAGGCAGTTGGAATTTACAGGATAAATTATCACTAAGGCGATGCTGGGAAAACATAAAATTGGGACTCTCTGGGGTAAACGTGGACTTAGGGTGACCCTGGGCGTGGGTGTTTTCAGGCTCTGAAGGCAGAGATTTAGGAAATTGGGGCAGAGCTGAGCCCCAGACGAGGATGAAGACCACCCTTGGGATGTTGAATGAGACAGGGGTGGAAACCCAGTGAATGTTGTGGGGTCAGTCCAGCAGGAAGGCAGCAGAGGAGACCGCTGTCCTCAAAGGCCTCGTGGGGCCTGCCTCTCAAAGTGCTGGGATTACAGGCATGAGCCACTGCTCCCTGCCGATACTTTTAAAATTTCTAAGCTACTCTCTCTCATACCCACTTTTTTCATACCCACTCCCGTATTTTTTTTTTTTTAGACCAGGTTTATGGCTATATTTTTTCCAAGGAAATCAAACAGTTACCTGTTTGAAGTACAAATAACACCGTGTTTAAAAACCGAAAATGCCAATTTGCATAGAAGTTTCCAAATACCCAGTTGGTTTGAGCCTTGCATTGCAGTGTCACTACCTGCTCTTAAATTTCTACACGATGTATAGATAGCGAGGCAGGGACGGCTCGTACATCTTCAGGTTTCGATTCTACTAACTTGGGCTATATTTTCATTTATTTTGGCACACCTGTGGGTGTGGCAAGCAATGCCAGGGTATTTATTTTGAAGCTTGTCCAATAACAGTTGGGAAGATTTTCACATTTTTAGAATTTTCATAGTAATAGTTATAATTTACAAAGAATTTAAAATTGTGTAGTCATTATTTTTTTTTTTTCTAGATGTGCCCCGAAACAGGGTTGCTAACTATCATTCTACATCACAGGATTCAGAACAGTACCCTTTTGGAGCAGATGCCTGTAATCGAGGAATTCCGCCTAGTCAGTTCACTTTAAACGTGTTTAAAAGGTTTTCTTTATCCTGGTTGGCACCTGTGGCTATAGTTTGTTTTCACTGCTGAGGAATATTCCATGATGGAAACCGTAATTCATCTGTTTTTCATATCGGTGGACATTTGGATTATTTTGGGAGGGTGTGTATGTCTATTCAGCCTTCATTTTTTCAGGATTTTTTGTAGAAGATAATGTAACAGTGTAACATCCTCTGCTACGGAGCCAACACGAACCCTGATGACAGCCACACAGACTCACACACAGACTCTCAGGCCTTGTTACCAACGCACAGAACCATTTTCTTAAGTTGAAACACAGTAGCAGAACCTGAAGCCATGTGAACGGGTCCTCCGATCTTACACTTGGAATTCACTTTTTATTACTATGTCTGCTAATTAGGAAGCATATCAATTATACAGAAAACTGAGAATGTAAAATTATATGTTTATAACAGAAAAAAACTTATTTAATACCCCAGAACACATGGCTATGTTTTTCCCTCATGCCCCACCACTGTTTTCTTTGCTTGAAATGGGAAATGACACTTGAAGGCGGTTTTCTAGCGACTGTTAGACTGGCATAGTTCTTCAGAGACAGAGGATGTAAAGCACATGGAGAATTTCTGTTTGTGGAATGTGATTTCCCGGTCACCTCATTCAGGCTGCCGCCGCCTTCCCCTCTGGCCGCCTGCACCGTGGGACGTCTGAGGAGGTCCCTGTTTCATCCTCTGGAAATTCTGAAAAGGAAGGAGAGGAGGGCGTGCAGGGTGTGGTGCATTTGTGTTGGTCCTTCGAGCTTTTATTTGGAGTCTCGGCTGCCTTGGTGGTTCCTGCCTTTATGTCCCTAGCTCGTGGCTTCGTCCTTGTGTCTAACTCACAGGCAGACAGATGGAAAGGGAAGTTGTATTCAGCCAACAGCTTGATCTTATTCTCAAGGCTCAAATCGACTGGGTATTTGGAGACTTCTGTGCAAATGGCATTTTTGGTTTTTAAACACGGTGTCTTATTTGTACTTCAAATGGGTAACTGGTTCTCTTGGAAAAAATATAGCCATAAAGCTGGTTCTAAAAAAAAAAAAAAAAAAAAAAAAAAAAAAAAAAAAAGGAGTGGGTGTGAGAGAGTGGCTTAGAAATTACACCAGTAATGGTTGGGCGTGGTGGCTTAGGCCTGTAATTCCAGCACTTTGAGAGGAGGAGGCAGGTGGATCCCCTGAGGTTAGGAGTTCCAGACCAGCCTGGTCAACATGGTGAAACCCCGTCTGTACTGAAAATATGAAAATTAGCCAGGCATGGTGACAGGCACCTGTAATCCCAGCTACTTGGGAGGCTGAGGCAGGAGAATCACTTGTACCCGGGAGGCAGAGGTTGCAGTGAGCCGAGATCGCACCACTGCACTCCACCCTGGGCGACAGAGCAGAAACTCCATCTCAAAAAAAAAAAAAAAAAAAAAAAAAACACCCCGGTAATGGAAACCTGATTGCGTCATCTGTGATGGAGATGGCGGATTATTTCATTTTTAGTGACAGGATGAATTGGATATGTTTGCAGTATTGATCTTGACAAGGGAAATGGTGAGAACCAAATGTGCCGCCCAGCTTGGGCCTTGCCGTTGGCAGAAGACCCTGGCGGGCAACAGACTGGAGACTCGGAGACCGAGGGGAGAATTCTCACGCCTTGACGCTGGTGCAGTGTGTGCTTCTGGACTCCTGCTGGAGGGAGCGGCCCCTTTGCCTTGCAGGCTTTGGTGCAGTGGAGACCTTAGGACCTGCCCCTCCTGGCACACCTGTGGGTGTGGCGAGCAGTGCCAGGGCTGAGGCACAGGTGCTGAGCCCGGAACGTGGGACGGGAGAGGCTGCACACGCCGGCAGGCGTCTGCTCCAGCAGCCGGGGGTTTCCGCAAGGGGGCGGGGCGTTGGTTTTCCTCCTTGAATTTGGGTGGGGAGGGTGTCCTGGGGTGCTGTGTCTGCACTTGTGTTGCTCTGAGGTCAAGTTGTGGCCCCGAGTCCCTGTCCCTCTGCCAAAGTGAGGGTTTGCCCATTTTCAGGTCAGATTTCCCTTGGGTCCGGGTCTCTAGGAGTGGGGCGCATTCGAAGGGGGCGTGAGCACGGTGGACGCGCGTGGGCCTCTTCCTCTCCCCTCAGCTCCTGGGTTGTGTGTGAAGAGCTGCCCAGCGGAATCACTCTCCTGCCTGGTGTTTCATTCACCAGAAATCGTTCTCACTGTGGACTCTTGAGTCAAATGTAATCCAGGAATGGAACGTGCTGTTGCTGGATGCCACACACAGCATCAGGAGCTTAGTTGGGGATTATATGATCTTACCCCACACCTTAAAAGTAAAGACTGTAGTTGTCAGGCCTCTGAGCCCAAGCCAAGCCATCGCGTCCCCTGTGACTTGCACGTATATACGCCCAGATGGCCTGAAGTAACTGAAGAATCACAAAAGTGCAAATGCCCTGCCTGGACTTAACTGATAACATTCTACCAGAAATAAGTGAAAATGGCCGGTCCTTGCCTGAAGCGATTTTTTTTTTTTTTTTTTTTTTTTTTTTTTTTTTTTTTTTTGTGTGAAATTCCTTTTCCTGGCTCATCCTGGCTCAAAAAGCTCCCCCACTGAGCACCTTGTGACCCCCACTCCTGCCCGCCAGAGAACAACCCCTCTTTGACTGTAATTTTCCTTTACCTATCCAAATCCTATAACACGGCCCCACACTTACCTCCCTTCGCTGACTCTTTTTGGACTCAGCCCGCCTGCACCCAGGTGAAATAAACAGCCATGTTGCGCTCACAAAGCCTGTTTGGTGGTCTCTTCACACGGGCGTGCATGACAATAGTTAAGGGGATACTGAAGTCTTTGGCAGCTCCAAGAACTTTTTCAGTTTGTGTCAGGACATTTTAGGCAGAAGGAAAAGCTTGCTTAGAGAATCTTACAGAAATGTTTGGTGCAGTGCCATTAACTCGTGGAATAAATGTGTAACTTTCCGTGGCGGCCCTCTGGAAAGAGATGCACTTTGAGTGCACCCTGGTCTGCTCGCTACAAGAATCGGCCGTGTCACCCCGCTTTCCGTGGGTCTGCAGGTGTGCGTGGTCCATTGCCCTGCACTGTGGCCATGGAAGGGAAGATGATCTGGAATGTTGGCGACAGTTATCGGTGTGTGTTGATGTGTGCTGCTTTCTACAGGGGAGAACATTTCTGTTTAATAAACATCTCATCACGATGATGACTGCAAGATATTTGAGTCTCATTCAATAGTGTTTCTGGGTTCCTTCTGTTTTTAATCTGCTTTCTAGCACTAGGCAAGTGAAGACATGGAAAGTAAAAACCCATCGAACTTGTAGAGACATGGTGTTGTGTAGGAGCAGACTGTAGCCTCTGGCTCTGTTTAAAGATTGTAGTAAACCTCTTACCTGGCATGGTCAGGGTGTAAATTATCTTGTTTAATCGAAATGTGTATGAGTCAAAGCTGGCGCCTGCATTGTTGATGAAATACCAGATTTTAAGGGAACATGTCAATGTGCCGTAAGATACCAACAAAGTTCCTCACTGAGGTTCGGCGCGGGTTCGGAGGAGCTGGGCCTTAGGTCACCAGGGTCGTCTCTGGGAGCAGATGCTCAGTGTGGGCATTAGTCACTTAGCCTTTCCAGAGCCGAGGAACAGCTCTCTGTGTGGTTTTTGGAACCTGTATTTTGAGTCAGTTTGTCCCACTTGACTCGAAGTTGCCGCGCAATTTCAGACCTTTGCCTCCACCGTGCGCTCGTTTTCTTGTCCCCTGATAACTGCCTCGGTTGCCCCGGCCTGACATTTGAGCCTCGTCGTTCATGGACACAGGCTCCGTGGTGGGGCAAAGGCCGCGACTCCGGCTTGCACAGTTCCGTGCCTCTCACCATGGTTTATCACATCACTCCCGGGATCTCCCGTTTAGAGGAAGAGTGTCCCTTTCCTGCAGGCCCTGTGTGGTGTGGAAACCACCCCTACCTACCTTTCTCCTGTTTGAACTGTACCGTGAAGCTATTTCTGTTCTAGTCAACCGTCAGAATTTAAGGAACAGTGATTTATGTAACTTATCACACGCTTCTCAGCAGTTCTTTATGAATTTCATTCTGTTGTGAAATTATTGCAGTTTTCATGGCTATGCTGGTCTCACGTTGTGGCCCTTGAAATGAATTGCCTTCCCCATTGTGTGTTAAGGTTGTGCCTGGGAGCTGTTGAGGCCTCACCTCTGCTTAGGGCAGTGGCTTTGCTCTCCTGACAAGAGGAAGAATCTTATTTAGAGCATTTCTAATGTGGTTTTTGCTTCCAGACAGAATTACTTTTTTCACAGAGACAGCCACTAAAGTCATAAATTATGCTCAGGATGGACACACGGGTCAGCTGACAGAGTGGAGTCCAGAACAGATCCAAAGACGCAAAAGCAGTTCAGTGGAATTTGAGTCTTTTCAACAAATGGTGCTGGAATTATGGGACAGCCGTATGCAAAAGAGTGAAAACAGGGAGAAATTCCTGTATGAAAATTAAGGTGGACCATAGCCCTGAATGTAAAATACCAAACTACAAAACCTGTAGAAGAAATGGAAATTGTCGAGACCTAGGGTGAGAGCTCTTAGCCATACCATGATCCATAATCAAGGAAGAAAACAAGTAGGTAAGACTCATCAAAATTAAACTTCTAATATAAAAGACACCCCTAGGGAATTGAAGAGACACATTTTCGATAGATGGGGAGAAGATGTCTATGAGAAGCAAATGTGCATGAACGGCATGCAGCCGGCAAAGGACTCGTATCCAGAATGCACAGGACTCCCACGGCTCATGACAGAGAACAAACCACCTGACTTAAAAGCGGAAGAGACCTGAACAGATGCTTCGCTGAGAAGGACGGGAGGATGGCCCGAAAGCATCTGAAATGACCTTCAGCGTGACTGGTTGCACCGAGATGTGCACCGAAGCCGCAGTGAATTTGTTCACACCCCTGCTGGAGCGCCTGACTAAGGTCTTCCGACAGCCCCAGGTGCTGGTGAGGACAGGCAGTCGGGACTCCTGTGCGATGCTGGGGTTCAGCACGGTGCAGACAGCTTGGCGGTTTCTTACAAAACTGAACTCACACAAACGTGGGGCCCGGTGACCCCACTCCTGGGTATTTACCCTAGAGAAACAGAAGCTGATGTTTAAGAAAAACTGTGCCCAGATGTTAATAGCGCTGTCTATAGTTGCCCAAAACGGGTTACAATGTGCCACAGCCATACGTGGAATAATAAACACCCAGCAGCCCCGAGGCCTGGCTGTTGATCACAGGACACCCTGGGTGCACCTCCAAGCACGATGCCCAGGAAATCATGATTTTGCGAGTGTTTTGCCACAACACTCGCAAAAGACAGACCCGGGGGATGGGAGAACACAGAGAGGGTGGTTGCTGGGAATGGGAGGGTATGCTTATGAGGCCCCGTGAGTGGGTTTGGGGCTGTTGGACTGTTCTGCTTGTGTGATGATGATTATGGGAATATTTGTGCCGAAATTCACAGAACTGAACACTGTCCACTTTACAGTAATTTTTAAAAAGTGGTAATATGCTCATTTTCAGTACTGTTTTTAATGGAAGATGGAGTTTGCAGATGATTTGTTAGGGCAAGCCTGTCTCAAGAGTTTGTAGACGATTCGTTAGGGGCCTGTCTCAGGGCCCTTGGGTTGGGTTGGGTTGGGTTGGGTTGGGTTGGGTTGGGTTGGGTTGGGTTGGGTTGGGTTGGGTTGGGTTGGGTTGGAAAAGCCTTCCCTGTTGCGGGCAGTAGCATGGGGCATGGAAAGGATATCAGCCAAGGAAACACGTAGAATCCTTTGAGGAAACATGTGTATTTCTAACTTGCTATAAGATAGAATTGGAAATTGTAATGGTTTTGTTTTCTAGAGTCTTGGTAGAATAGGGAAGACAGTGTAATAAAAGCTAATTTTGAAATGAAGAATTTTAAAGATTTTCAACAGCAATAGCTCTAGGAAGTCACCCTGGAAATGTTTTTAAAGATGTTCAGTAGCAATAGCTCTAGGAAGAGTCACCCTGGAGTTGCTTCTTGAGCATTGGTTTCCTGGCTGTATCTTCCGACTTTCATTTTTGAGTTTTGCTGTGAGTTGGGGATGTGTGGGAATAGCCATCCCCAGGTGTTGGGTAGGAGTGGCCCTGCAGGGGGGTGCATGTGCCCCGAGGCCTGAGGCACTGTTTCAACCTAGCTTGGAACATGGGGACTCTTGTCAGTGGCTGGAGTAAGAGTACCAGCCTGGCAGGCTGGGGGAGCCCCGGGGTGGTCTGGGCACTGTCCTCCCTGCCTGCAGGATGGCAGCTGGAGGAGCTCGAAGGCTGCCTGCCTCGTGGCTGTCAGCGCAGCAGCTCCTCCTGGCCCTGGAGCAAGCTTTGGGTCCATGAGTCTCTGCGCCGGGACTTGCCTCCTGGGACCTCCGCCACTGTCCTGAGGGCCCTGGTGCCACTTTCCCGGTGGGACCCAAGCCTCAGGCAGCTGCGACCCCAGATTCGGTTGCTTTCCCTGCCGTCTCATTCCAGCACGAGTGCTCACCTCACTCAATGTAGAGCCTCAGGTTCCCTCAAGATCCCCAGAGATGGAATCTCCCAATTTAACAAGATAGTTGGTGACAAGATTTGAGTGGCACTGATTTAACTCAGCTTCCAGAGTTTAAGTTCCCAAGACACAGTCCTGCTCCTTCCCTGGCCTCATCCTGTGTGGCTGGTGTGGATGCGGGGTTTCCGGAGGGTGGGGCTGAGGCAGGTCAGCAGCAGGGGGATGGCTCATTATTGATCGCTCAATGCCTTGAGGATAACTAGGATTAATGACCTTTATAGGGTTGTAGGTTTGGGGGGTATATTATATATATATATATATATATATATGTATATATATACACACACACATACATACATATATATACACACACACATACATATATATATATATATTTTAAACGAATTGGCTTTGTGTGTGTGTGGTGTGTGTGTGTGTGTGTGTGTATATATTTAAACGAGGTGGACACGGTTATCACTGCATTTTTCTGACATGAAACTTGGAGAGCAGAGGGTTTAGGAAACTCCTGAAGCCACACTGTCAGTGGGACCCGGGCGGTCTGGCCTTAGACCCTGCACTGTTTGCCCCTCGCCACGCTGTCAGCAGACCCGGGTGGTCTGGCCTTAGAACTCATGCTGGTTGCCCCTCCCTGCCACGTTATGGGGTTTTTCCTGTCTCTGGGCAGCATTTGATAGCTTGTGAAACAAGATCAAGACTTACTATGAGTGGATATGCCGTTATCTGAGATCCAGAACGTTTCCTGGACCTGGCGTTGCCGATGTCACGTAAGGGGAGGTAAAAACATTTTCATTGTGGTCACTGGGGCTCCTGAAATGGTGTTTTTCCCAGTGAAAATTGACTCATAAAAATCTGTTAACTCAATACTATGTGAACAGGAAGAAGTGTGTTGGGCTCTAGTTAAATGTCTCAGAGCCACAGAAGTAAATGAGGGCACCTTCCGAGCACAGCCTCCCAGAGGAGGCCAAGGACGTTTGCCTGGAGGGTTTGCCATGAAGCAGGACTCGGGTAGGGCTGGTCTGCCTGGAGAGGCCTCTGCCATGATGTAGGTTAGTTGAAGTAGTTGAGGGGTGGTGGCGTGAAGTCGGTGGTCCCCGAGGAAGCCCCTAGCAAGGCCGGTTTGCCGTGGGATGGAAAACTGCCGTTCAGTGGCTGTAATCCTGGCTTCACGGGTCTGACGTACAATCCTGCACTTGGATACTTGGATCCCAGCCAGGTCAGATGGCCCTGAAAGGACATTTGGACTGTGACGGCTGCACTCATTCTCAGCATGTGTAGGGTCTCCTATGTATGTGTGTGTTTCCATTTTCTTTCAGCACAATTTCTCTCTCCCAGTGAAGTCGCGAGAAATAGAAGGAAACATGGAATGAAGATGTGATTGAGGAAAGTGTGGTGTGGTCTTCGACCTTATTTTGCTTTTGTTGGTGCTCAAGAACTCCACCTGACCTCAGAGCTGAGCGTTTCTGCCAGGAGGTCCTGCCTTTTATCCTACCTCGAGGCCTGTTGAGACACTCCAAGAAGCTTCGTTAACAAGTTGCCTTTTCCTTTTACAGCAGTTGGATATATTTGCAGCAAAACAAAGGAATAACCCCCCAATATGGTGATGAAATGCATTTAAGTATAGATAACATTCAGTCTTGAAGGGCCTGGGATTTTAATCATCTTTGGGTCATGTAACAAGTGGTGTTGGTGATTAAAATCTCCTGACAGCTTTGTTCTGCCACGTTCCTCAGTTTTGAATGATGATCTTCCTGGTTGTACCTTGGAGGGGCGTTTGTGTCAGTAGAGAGCAGAGTGGTGGTTCCCAGAGGCTGGGAAAGGACAGAGGTGAGGCCCCTGAAGGACGCTGGTCTTCCTGGTTTAGGGGTTTGGGGCTCAGCCACCTTCCTGTGTCCGTGTAAATTATACCCAGGATCATTTTCACTCGCCCCACTTTAGTTGAGCATTGGAGCTTCAGGATGTGTGTGCCCACGTCACCTGGGCCGTGATCCTGGAGTTGGGTGAGACATTCCCGGGTTTATAGAATTACTCTGAGATTATTGAAAACAGAAGCACTTGAGGCATTCGTAATGCTATTTCCTGAACATAACTTATGTTCAGTTCTTCAGAAACTTTTATCTGAGGAAGCATCTATAATTTTTGTTTTCTGCCACTCAGTGCTAGAAAGAATTGTGCAACACTCAAGTGAGTGGCATTATTCCTCTCCCTCCACCATGCAAGCCAGATTAAAGGTACCTCTGGCTCCCCTCAGTCTTCTCACTGCTGCAGGGTGGCGTGGCGTGGTGTGCTGCCTCTTCTTCTTTTTTGGGGAGAAAGTCAGTGTGTGTGTGTGCTCTGCTCAGCTCAGCCTGGTGCGGTTGTGTGGGTGAGGAGCTTGGTTGCTAGGTGACCCTCCCAGGCCTGCCTCCCACCTCCCTAGGCCTTGTTCTAAACTGACAGATAACCAGTGTGTTTTGGAAGAGGACAGCAGCAGGGCAGGAGAGAGTTTGTTCAGACTTTCTCCTTGCACTGATGTTTGAGCCTTCATCCAGCCTGGGCCTTCTACAGAGCTGCCTTTGTGTGTTGCAAACCACCTCCCTCCCAGTAACCGTGCTTTCAGAGGTTTGGAAATGTGACTTAACTCATCTTCAATTTAAAGCGTACTATTAAATTTTAGTGTTGAAACTGATGTATTTTATGGCCTTTATTTGATTTCTCTTGATTTTTTTTCCCCCATATGAGACATGGCATCTTAAGGGAGACAGCCTGGTGTTGGCCCCCTTTCCTAAGGATGGAAGTGAATTCTGAAAGCCCTTTATGTAGGCAGCGAAATAATCAGGGAATCGTTATTATAGCTATGCCTGTCCATGTAAAGCGAGCACGACTCATAAGCAGAAAAAAGTGCAGCCCGGGGGCAAGGTGAGCCCTAATGCTGCCTGTGCCTCGCCTCCCTGCCATGAGGAACGGAAGTGCAAGCGCAGGTAGTTGAGTTAGCCTCCAAGCCCAGCCTGCGCCCCCCTCACATCCCTCTGCATCTGCAGGGGCACAGGCCGTGCTGCCACCCCTCGCTCAGTGCCACGGCTGATGCGTCAGGAACAGGGGGTACTGTCCCCCCCTTGCTCAGTGCCAGGGATGATCTGTCAGGATCCCTCGTGCTCATCTGGTCCTCATGTCTTCATCACCAGCCTCCTGCTGGTAACGGGGCCATGTAATAACATACCCCCACCAACCAATGTAATAATCATACCAACGTCACCCATACCAACGTATGTAATAACCATACCAACGTATGTAATAACATACCCATACCAACGTATGTAATAACATACCCATACCAACGTATGTAATAACATACCCATACCAACGTATGTAATAACATACCCATACCAACGTATGTAATAACATACCCATACGTATGTAATAACATACCCATACCAACGTATGTAATAACATACCCATACCAAGGTGTTGGGGGGCGGTGCTCAGTCCTCCGAGGGAGGGAATCGGCCCTTAGCCGATTCATATTCAACAGGACCGGGAAATGGGTTCTTGTTCCATGTCCTGGATCCCAGGAAGCCCTTGCCCTGGACCCTGTAATGCCCGGGGTCTTCCTGAGAAACGCTGGTGCCACTGGAGCACAGCCCGGCCCCCTCCAGTTTCTCTGCTTTGTAACTGCACTTGTGTTTAGCAGGTCTTCCAGGACTTAGACGCTGCTTGGTGTGAGCCAGGTTTTGTGTGGAAAGAGGACAGATCCGAGCCGGCAACCAACCAGCCCAGAACCATCTTTTATGCTTCCAGATTCTGTGGCCAAAAACTTACCCGTGGACATTGAGGGTGATGCATTTCTGCTCCAAGACGTGTGTGGACTCAGCTGGAGGGATAGAAAGGATGTGGAGCCTCTTCACTCCTGGCCTGGGCTTGGACCTGCTGTGCAGCCTCTCAGTGGCACCAGGGCCCCCTTGTGTCACAGCGGCCTCGGGTTGCTGGCACTGCCCCAGGATGTCCCAGGCTTCATGATGTCCAGGCTCCCCTGGCATGGCGGCCTCAGGTGGGTGGCACTGCTCTGACGGACGTCCCAGGCTTCATGATGGTAGGGCCTCCTTGTGCCATGGCGGCCTCGGGATGGTGGCACTGCCCCAGGGTGTCCCAGGCTCCAAGGCCAGTGTTCCGTCCAGCGAAGGGAAGTTGTACTGTAAGGTCTAGTCTCGGAAGATGCCTGGGGTCCTATCCTTCAGAGTGGTCCTACACTCACCACAAATCAAGCCAGGGGAGGCCCTGCCAGAATTTGCAGCTGTGTTTCAGGTCGTCCCACAAGGCCTCTTTTATTTTGGGTTAGTCAGGTATATAATTCTTTTTCTCTTTGGTTTTTTTTTAGAGACAGGCAAAAAAAAAAAAAAAAAAAAAAAAAAAAAAAAAAAAAAAAACCTTTTTGTTGCCCAGGCAGTGGTGTGAGCACAGCTTACTACAGCCTCAACCTCCCAGGCTCAAGCGATCCTCCTGCCTCAGTCTCCTGAGTAGCCAGGACCCACAGGCACATGTCCCACATGTCCCCACGTGTCCCCATTTTTTTTTATTTTTGTATTTTTTGTAGAGATGGAGTTTTGCAATGTTGCCCAGGCTGGACTCGAACTCCTGGACTTAAGCAGTCCAGCTGCCTCAGCCTCCCAAAGTACTGAGATCACAGGCATGAGCCACCGTGCCTGGCCAAGTGTGTTTCTAATTTCAAAATTAAGAGGACCCCCAGCCAGTCAGTTAATGACGTCTCTACTGGAACATGCTGCTTATAGTACATTAGGAAAAATCATCCAGAACTTGGAAAAGGGGCTGGACAGACACAGCCCTTTGAGGTTGTCTGATGAACCCCTGGGGTTTTTAACCATCTGGAGGGATGTACCATGTCAGACTCACTGTTGTCGACGGGCTGAAGCCCAGGTTTCATGAGGTTATGTGTCGGCTTGTAGTACTTTCTCTGGCAGAGATGCGAGTGACTTCTGCTCACTGAGAGGCTCATCTCAGGGACTTCATGGCCTGAGGGACGGCAGCCTGTTTGAGCTGATCGAGCAATCTCGCGCTACCCTTATTTTCTGAAACGCCTATGAGTGACTTCTCACATGGTCTTTGAAGCGGCTTCATGCCCGCGCTCCTTGGTAATGATCGAATGCTTTTTTTGACCCCTCGTCCCCTTTCTTTGGGGTGTTCCAGTCTCAGTTCTCATGTGTTCTGCTTCTACGGGAATTTCTGAAGCTGCTGAGTGTAGAAAGCACTGAGGAGGCTGTGCTCCCACCCCTGTGAGCCTTCCAGGCATCATCCTCTCCCCTTGGCGAGGCGGCGTCCATGGCACACCGAGGAGGCTGTGCTCCTGTCCCCCGTGAGCTTTCCAGGCGTCCTCATCTCCCCTCCAGGGGGACAGGAGGAACCTTTCAAACCCTTCTTAAACTTGTTTTCATGTCTTTGTTTTAACAGATTTCTTTGCATCTTCTCCCTTATCCAGAAGTGAGGGTGAACGCTGAGTTATTCACGGGAGTCAAGAAACCACACGCAGCCCAAAGTGACGTTTGTTTCCCTGAAATGATTTGTGTGTGTTCACCTTAAAATGCAACTCAGTAAAACAGGTGTGTTTTGAGGAATGACTTTAAATTACCCAGTAAAAAAAAATGTGACAGTTAAATTTTCATGTCTGTGCGGGTGTCCACACCCCCCCTTCTGTGATTGCGTGTGAGTTTGTGACTTGTGGTTATTTTTGAAGAAAGAAAATCTGTTGCTGAGGACTTCAGAGAGGGTGTGCTGGGATTGTGTAGGGTGGACATCGGGGGCTTCAGTGTGTGGCTTCCTTGAAGAGGTTCAAATTAAGGCTGAGAGTCCCTACTCCAAAATGCTCCGAAACCTGAAACATTCCGAGCTTCCTCATGACGCTCGAAGGAAATGCTTTTCGGAGCACTTTGGATTTCAGGCGGGGGATGCTCAACTGGAAATTGAAATATTGCAAGACCCTTCTGGCCCCAGGAGCTTGGATAAGGACATGGAGGGGGCCTGTGCCGGGTGTCCCTGGAGTGTGAGGCAGCCTGGGCTCGCCGGACTGGTTTTTGTAGGAGCCACAGAAGGGAAAGAGGGTCAAAGTGGCCACGTCTGACTCCTGAGAAGTCTGGACCAGAAGGAGGTGGGCACGGAGGGCAGCAGTTGAGTCCCCAGCGTCCGGGGCTCCTGTCCCTGGTGGAGTTGAGAGCCTCCTCTAGTTGTGGCCTCTCCCCTGTCAGCAGCCACTGAGGCCTGAGGGAGAGAGGGGGCTGAGGAGAGGAGGAAGGATAGGCCTGCTTCTGGAGAGGGCCAGCATCGGCCTGTGCTAGCCTCGTGTGTTACTCCTGCGTCCAGGGTGCACGGCCGTGCCTCGTGGTGTAGCGGTTCCCGGGATGCACAGCACTCTTGTCTGCAGTAACGGCTTTGTCTCCGACCCTTGGAGGCAAGTTACCTTTTTCCCCAGTGAAAAGAGGAGTAAAAAATCTTACAGAAATGCATTTGTTCTAATGTCTATTTTCCGATAAGACATGGTCGCTTAGGCTAAATCTTTGGGAGGTCAAGGCAGGAGGATCACTTGAGGCCAAGGGGTTGAAGACCAGCCTGGACAACATAGCAAGACCCCATCTGTATAACAGAAAAATTAGCTGAGTGTGGTGGTGCGTGCCTGTGGTCCCTGCTACTCTGGAGGCTGAGATGGGAAGATCACTTAAGGCTACAGTGAGCTGCGATTGCTCCACTGTACTCCAATCTTGGCGACAGAGCCAAGACCCAGTCTCAGAAAGAAAAAAAAAAAAAAAAAAAAAATCCAGAAATGTCATTTTCTTTTTAAATCATCCCAAAAGAAAAATCGGTTTTTTCTAAGAATGTAAAGGGAAACTGATATGATTGTTTCTCCTTTTCAAATATTTACAGTAGTCCGTCCACATCATCTGTCATCTCTCATCTCATTACAGAGCAGCAGGTTTCTTTGAGGTTAGTGGTGTTTCTCTGTGTCGCACCTTGGAGAACAGCCAGCATGAAACCTCTTACCACGATCGTGTGCATTGTTTGTAGTCCCAATTAAAATCCTCTCCAGAGACGCCTGTGCTGCTTATTATAGCAGAACTTTGGTTGTGCTGAAATGTGCATTCAGCTAATGGTTTTAAGTTCATATCTGAGATGATGCTGTATAATTCATGAAGCATATGGGATCAGTAATGATTGAAGATAATTCTGGCTGATGTCATTTAGAGGATATTTTTCACTTCAAGTTAAAACTTCCTTCGCGATAGTCATTTTGGGATTCATTTAACTATGTGCTTTATTTCATAGCTCAAATTTTCATTAGTCATTTCATAACATAGGATTTTGAAAGCAGATTTGGCAAAATCTTTCTAACAAAATGTTTGCTTATGACGTCCCAAGGAACAGCACTCAGAATTGCTGGTAACTGTGGTTATGAGAGAAGTCATTTAAGGCTGATGATAGAAGTCACTTGAACGGGAAGGGCTGCTTTGTGAGGCAGATGGGGTTTGAACCCCGACCCTCCTGATACACCAGCCCTGACCCTGGCCTTCTCTCCTCTCCACTGGGAGATGAGAAGGGTGCCAGCATCCACCTCACAGGCCGTCCTGAGAACCCGGGACTAAGGGCTTGTGTTCCTCTTGCAGGTGGCGCAGATGTGGGGGCTTGACGATATACACACTGCAGGCTGCCAGTGTCGGGGTAATCCAGTTTTAGTCATAAAGGTGGGATTTGCTTTGCTCCCCTGCAGACCAGGTGCGGTGCTGCTGTTGTAGCAGGTGTGTGGATCCTCTTGGGTGGTCCTCAGGTGGACAAGGAGTCACCGATTCAGATTCCCAGTGTTAGATGTGAGGGGACCATGGACCTCATGTGTTCAGAGGGGAGGAGTAAAAAGCTTCCCTTGTAATTCCAGGACTGTCTATCCCAGGAATGCCAAACCACTGGCTTTCACCTGACGCTGTCGTAGGTGACACTGTATGGAAATGAGGACTCATGTTCCGCATACCTGAGCCCAGTACCCGTCTCCCTCCAGGGCCGTGGCCGAGCCCTCTTGATTTCGCTGGGTTGCCAGCCTGGGGATCTGTAAGCCCAGTGACGTCTCTGGTCTCGGCCCCCGCTCCCCGTGGGGACAGGAGGTGGCTTCAGGAGGCTGGTGATGAATGCCTGAATGAAGCCGACTTGTGACTGCAGTTCTGTCTAAGGGCCTCCCCGGGTGTTAGATGTCAGTAAATGACACCTGTGTGTGGATCTCATGTGATGAGAGAAACAGTGGGGGAAACCAAAGCTTGTGGAGTCTGCAGGTTCTGGACTTGGGTTGTGTGCACCTGTGTACTTGGTGAGGGGTGTGATGTCTGGAATGAGTGTGCACGTGTGTCATGTTTGTGCGTGTGTGGTGAGTGTATTTAGCAGGTGTGGGTGGAGTGAGCATGTTCATGTGTGTCGTATGTATTTGAGGGTGTGTGTGGAGTGTGTACACGCATCATATTTGGTGAGTGTATTTGAGGGTGTGTATGGAGTGCATACATGCGTTTGCGTGTATAGTATTGGGTGAAGGGGTGGCATGTGTGGAGTAAGCATGCACACGTGTGTGCTGTGTGTGGGGTTTCTACGTGGTCCTCCCCTGAGCCTGCTCCTGGGCCCTGCTGTCCTGGCAGCTTTACAGTTTGGTGTGTCTTTGATTCCGGAAGATTCTGGAACCAAATTCTGAAGCTGTGATCACAAACTTGCAGCCCTGGAGGACGCTGGCCCATGGAGCTGGCACGAGGATCTCTGTGCTGGCCTCTCCCTGGGCTCTGTCCACAGAAGAGCATGTCCGATGATTGAGCTGTGCGGGTCTGTGGCTCCCCAGCCTCCAGTCAGCCCTCGGTTCTGTCCCGCCTCTGTTTTTCTTGCTGAGGGGCTCCGGGAAGTGGTGCCTGGGATGGCGTTTTCACCCTGGGGTTGCTTCGCCAGCTGCCCAGGTGCTGGCTGCCTGAGGCCTGCTGCCGTCCTGGGTGGACGGGGCTGTCGCGGGGGCATCCCTGAGCACCTGCGGGAAGGCAGGTTTAGGAAGTGCCAGAGGTGAGTGGCTTCCTCCCACACTTGATTTTCTGGAAAGTTCTGGGTCTCATATTTTTCCCTAAGGGAAGTTAGAAACTGAGTTTCTCTTTAGGGGAACGTCTTTGCAGCGTCTGTTGTTTGAATGTTCTCCAGGTGTGGAATACTCGGGGCCGTGTGTGTTTGGGAACATCCGTGTCCTGAGCGAATTCAGTAGGGAATGGAGAGAGGCCTCCTGTCAGCTTGGCCTCTGTTTCCAGCTTGTTGAGGGTTGACGGCTGCTGGTATCCCAGGGAGAGTTAAACACTGGGCGGTGTGGGATGGGAACGTTTGCTCTGACAAGGTCAGTGGGAAAGCATCTAAACAAACGTCGCTGTTCTCTCGGGCTCCTCGGGGTCGAGCTTGTTTTGTGGTGTTGAGGGAAAGCTACCCTTGTTCCTGTTCCTCACCATTTGAAAGGTGTCCAGGGCTCGTTCCTCTGGAGAGGTGATGCGCGTGAGTGGGGGTCAGGTCGCAGGCTCCGAGGTTATTTGGAATCTGTCAACTGATTTCCTGAACACACAGGTGCTTGGTAAAGATGTTCCTGATTAGCTAAAACATTTCAACAGGACGTGATAGCTGGTGGTTGTTTAAAGACTATCACAATTTTCCTGTTACTTTTTAAATGCCTGTTGAATAAGGGGGGATTCACATATTTTTCTTTTCCTGTCTGCATACTTGATATTTTGTTTTTTGTTTTTTATGTGGGTGTGCAGTTAACAGGATTTAGAAGCAGTCTCAGCCCTGGGGAGACTTCAGGGCCGCCTCAGTCAGTGCTGAAGGGAGGCAGGGATTTTGGGGGGCTACCTCCTCCATAGGACGGACACCAAGGGCCAGAGGTCAGCAATCTCAGTGAGGTCACAAAGACGGGCACACCCAGCACCCTGGCCCATGTGCCTCTCCTTCACCTTTGTCTCTGCTCAAAGCTGCTCTCCTGGGTCATCACGGGTGATCTCTAGGCGCGTGCTTGGTTCTTGCAGAAGTGGTGTCTGGCTGTGGTCAGTGTGGGCCCTCAGGACTTCCATGACTAGTTAGATCTGAGCATGAAGGCAGGGCTTTGTTTTGCTTTGTTTTATATTTTTAATAAGCAGGGGGTGATGGGACTGGGGCCCTCTCCCCTTCCTCAGAGCTTTCATGCGTTCCTCCTCAGAGAGTGTGGCTGTGAGTGTGTGTGTTGGCTGTAGCAGCTCTGTGACTTGGGACGCTCTTACTACCTTCATAGAGAGCTTGGTGACAGTTTAGCATGACAGCTTGCACACCTGTTGTGTATACTTTATTACGGCCCCACAGAAAGGGTATTGATTTTTTTTTGTGACTAATTTTCCTTTGTTTTTTTGCCTTTATTCCTAGTTACAGTCCCGATACTTTTTCTTCCTTTAAAATCTTGCTAATCGCTGGTAAATTCGTGATAAACTATATGTATGTGTTCTCTAAATCTAGCGATTTAATTGGAGGTCATTTTTCTTGTACCATGTGTCAGTGCTGTGTCAGGATGGTTCAGTTTTACATTGTCAAAGGATTAACTAGAGCAGGATGCAGTCTTACTGGAACTTGCTCATTTATGAAATATAGGCACTTTATTTTTTGTTATACTCGAGGTGTGCTCAAATGTAAACATTTTGAGCCGTGTTAGAAGGATATACAAGATTGTAATGAAGAAATCAACAACTTGATCAAGTACTTGATCAACATGCTAATGAACTTTATGTTTGAAGTATATGGAACATGGACCTTGGCAATCAGTTTTCATCTTGACCTTTTATTTTTTTTACTAGAATCTTGGTCTGTCACCCAGGCTGGAAGTGTGGAGCACAGTAGTACGATGTCCGTTCACTGCAACCTCTACTTCCCAGGTTCAAGTGATTCTTATACCTCAGCCTCCCTAGTAGCTGGGGTTACAGGGTGTGTGCCACCATGTCTGGATAATTTATTTTTAGTAGAGATGGGGTTTTGTCATGTTGACCAAGCTGGTCTGCAACTCCTGACCTCAAGTGATCCACCCACCTCAGCTTCCCAAAGTGATAGGATTACAGGTCTGAGCCACCATCCCTGGCCTGATCTTCTGTTCTAATATTGGTTATTCAGTCTCAATGATAGCGCCTGGTTGTATTAACTTGTTGTAGAAAGCACAATTGCAATGAATTTGGTTGTGTATGTACGTGCTGACTTAGCGTTCATGGCAGCACTGTGAGGTGGGCATTGTTCCTGAAGGAAGGATCGGGGATGGGCAAGTCGGGGCTTAGATAAGGGACTTGTGGGCAGTCACTGTTGTCCCATGGCTGAGATCAGGCCTGTCTGTCGCCTGTACCCTGAACTTTTTTTTTTTTTTTTTTTTTTTTTTTTGAGACGGAGTTTCGCTGTGAGACGGAGTCTGCAGTGTGTCGCCCAGGCTGGCTCCAGTGGCCGGATCTCAGCTCACTGCAAGCTCCGCCTCCCGGGTTTACGCCATTCTCCTGCCTCAGCCTCCCGAGTAGCTGGGACTACAGGCGCCCGCCAACTCACCCGGCTTTTTTTTTGTATTTTTTTTAGTAGAGACGGGGTTTCACCTGTGTTAGCCAGGATGGTCTCGATCTCCTGACCTCGTGATCCACCCGTCTCGGCCTCCCAAAGTGCTGGGATTACAGGCTTGAGCCACCGCGCCCGGCTCCCTGAACTCTTAACACACGAACGAGCAACGGTCAAGAGTCGGTGCTCGAGTGTGTGTGATGTCTGTGTGTGTGTGCCTCTCAGCCTTGCTTTGGCTCGGGGTAGCAGGGCAACAGCTCCGTCCCTCATGCGGCCGCCTGGGAGTCCCAGGAGAACCCACTGATACCGTTTTTAAATGCCGGGCATCGAACGTTCTCCTTGGTACCAGCACATCTGGAATCGGACAGTGCAGTTAGATTCTCGGCCAGCAAACCTGTACAGGAGTGTGTGAAGTCTGCGTTTGCTTCTCCCGGACAAAGGTGAATTCCCGGTCACTAGTGGATGACAACAGGTGTGGCCTCAGGAGCAGCACGGAGACAGGCACCCGGGTGCAGGAAGAGCACCTGCAAGAGGGGTTGGGGAACGTGACAGACGCACGTGCGAGTTTAGCTGTTACCGTGGCAGGTGGGGGGTGGGTGAGACCAGATTTTCTCATTGTTGCCCCTTTCTGAAAAGGGCCCTGAATTGACTTCTCTGTGGCTCCTCGCGCCTCCTTGTCAGGTTGGAGGAGACTGCTCCCCTGGCTCAGGCCCTGCTTGCGGCGAGACGGAAGCTGTTGCTGTTGCCCTCCCTGCCCTGCCCTCCCTGTGACGTCGTCTGTGCTGTTGTCCGGGAACAGTTCTGCCGAGCAAGCTTGCACTCTGCTCCCTTCTGCTCTTGGATTTCATGTCTGGAAAGCTTGTGTTCTTTCCTGATTTTTTTGATAATGCTGAGCTATGTTTTCGCAAGGATCACACGTGCCCATACAGGGAGAAGCTCCTTTGCAACTTTAGCATCTTGACGCTCTCAAGCAGAGCTTGCTCTCGAAGTTGACAGCCTCCTGTGTTTTTGTTTTGGCAGAAACTGAATTTCAGTCCTAGGACAGCTTCAGCACACTTGATCCTAGCTCTTCTCTCTCACTGCTCCCCTTGTGTGTGACAGAAATCATATGCCCTGAAGTTTACCAGTCCCTTCATTTGAAAATCAGTTAATGTATGCGATCCTCATGAGAATTTTACTTTTTATTAAAGCAATCGCAAAGACTGGGTTTTGTGAAACCAGTTTTTTATGTGTATATTACTTGCACTCACAATGAGCTTCTGTCTTCTAAATATTTCATGTTTCAGATTAGCCCTGGAATCATGCCCTGGAGTATTTTTTTGCTATTCCGCTTTTATTTTTGGCTAAGGTAAAGTTGAGAACATTGTGATATTAGGTGTAGTGAGCCCTTTTAGTTTCTTCTATGTCTGTTTTCCTTTAAGCCAGAACCAGCAGACGGATACCAGTTAGTGAGCACTTGGCATCTCCCAGGCCTTTCCTGGGTCTTCCCTCAGCTGTCTCGTGGACAGAGCAGTCACTCGTGGAACGTGAACCTGAGAATTTGTGCATGGAATTAAGTAAATGTCATCTCTCTCTTCTGTGACGAACGGAATCACATTTAGCCCAGTAAATTGTAACAGCAGGTTTTGCACATGCAAAGCATTGAACACCAGGACAGGTAACCAGGCTACGACGCTTCTGGTCCTGCACAAGACCTCCGGTATCACAGCACATTTAAATTGGCTGCATTGAGTGTTTGAAAACGTTGTGTATGTACCATGTCCGTGATTTTCGAGGGCCTGGAAAAACACCTCTGTGGTTATAGCATCTCTGTGGTTATAGCAATCTTGATCGTTGGGAGCTTAAGGTTAGTACTGGGGCAGACTGTGTTTTAAAGAATCAAGGTCTCTCGAGTATGTTTCGGTTTTCCCATGAAGAAGAAAGATGTTAGCTGTTCTTTCCTGGACTGTGGCTATCAGAGTGCCCCACCATGGTCACTCACACGTTTACTTCATTTTCATTTAACCGGGCTGGGCTTGGGCCAGAGTACTTCGGTTGTCAAATGTCATATGAGGCTGAGGAACTGTCTTCTGCTTCATCGTTGGCATATGGAAATACTGTTTTTCAAAGCATACTCTACTCTCTCATTTGTGTTTATATAAAATAATGGAATGGTTATTTTAACTGTGCAGTTTCCTATGCTTGCTTATTTAATTGCGGAAAGATAATGGTTTTATTTTGCTAAAATCTGTGCTAGGAATTGTGCAAAATCTTTTGTGCAAAATCTTTGTGAAATGCCCATTTTACTAGCTTCAGTTATAGATCTTTGTATAGAAAAGAAAAAGCCTATTGCTACAAGGAGCATTGTCTTTACCGATGCAAAAAGCTTTAGGCTTATTGGCCGTGTAGTCAGTAAAATGCATTAGAATGTGGCGAACATTGAGAAAAGCATTGAAGTTTTAAAATCTGCTATGCAGTTTTCTTCAACTCCCTCGCAAGATACTTAATTTGAATCAAAGACAGAATAAAGTGTTCCCATTGAGGAAAGGGGCAAGAGGACTGTTGAGAATGTGTTCTGAACCTGAGCAGTCCTGCCACGCTCATCTGTGATGTGGTGGTGTCCATGGTATCACTTTTACAGAACTTTAAGAATGCTGCTTCTGTGAATAAAATACATTTATTCTTAGAATTTCAGTTTTGAGTTTTGAGAAGTGTAAAAAGTGTTAATGGTTTCTTTCCCTTACAGAATTTGCTTGTTCTTTTTTTTTTTTTTTTTTTTTTTAAATGCCTACAAGACTGTGAAGCACATTAGTCACTTAAAAAGAAAAGAAAAAAAAAAAAAGGGCCGGGCGTGATGGCTCACGTCTGTAATCCCAGCCCTTTGGGAGGCCGAGGCGGGTGGATTGCTTGAGCCTGGGAGCTTGAGACCCAGGGAACCGGCCTGGGCAACCTGGTGAAATCCCGTGTCTACTGAAAACACACAAATTAGTTGGGCGTGATGACTGCACACCTGTAATCCTGGCTACTCCAGAGGCTGAAGAGAGTCGCTTGAGCCTGGGAGGTGGACCTTGCAGTGAGTGGAGATCACGCCCTTACTGTCAAGCCTTGTTGACAGAGTTTGGACCCTGGCTGATAAACAGCAACGTTCATAACGTATGGGTGAACTGCCCGGCTGCTCTGTCTAGAGTAGAATAAATCCAATTACGTTTTTGTCTTTTATTAGCATTGAAATTTTCTTAATCATCCCTCTGTTTTCATTACATTGTAGCAATATATTGCTGCTTAGAGTCTGGAACAATATATTGCTGCTTAGAGTCTGGAACAAGTAGGCTTCTCTGGATCAGGTTCTTACTGGATTGCTAAAACTTAGAATGATTTTTCCCCTCTTTGGATGTGACTTATAGAACTTTGCCTTTTTTGTGTGATGTGTTGCATTTGATAGCGGACACAGGAACGCCCAAAGAATTCACTTACGGGGCTAAAATGTACGTACTTTGTAGTGTTTCCCTCCTAGAATGAAAACGGTACCTCTCATTTGTGGGTCGATGATGCTATTTGCTGAAAACATTTTAAATTTTTTATTTATTTTAATTTTTTGAGACAGAGTCTTGCTCTGTCGCCCAGGCTGGAGTGCAGTGGCACGATCTCGGCTCACTGCAAACTCCACCTCCCAGCTTCACGCCATCCTGCCTCCTGCCTCAGCCTCCCGAGTACGTGGGACTACAGGTGCCCGCTACCATGCCTGGCTAATTTTTTTATTTTTGGTAGAGAAGGGGGTTTCACCACCGTGTTAGCCAGAATGGTCTCGATCTCCTGACCTTGTGATCCACCTGCCTCGTCCTCCCAAAGTGCTGGGATTGCAAGCGTGAGCCGCCGCACCCGGCCGAAAACATGTTTCTTTACTGCCTCAGTCCTCAGTTGGGTAGTCTGTTCTTTGTAAGACATTCAGGGAGCGGGGACATCTTGAGTCTTGAAAGGCGCTCTCTGTGAGATGGGAATCTTCCGGCTGCTTATTTAGGGAATCCTGCCGGCTGTCATTTATTGTAGAGCGCAGTTTCCTGGCTGCCCTGGTCTTTGAGGGGAGGGAGACTGAGAGGTCATTTTCCCACCTGGACCAATGTGTTTATTAAACCTGGCTTGTGTATCATTTGGATCTTTTTATGAAGGAAAAGCCACATCTGTGACTTTCAGATGAGTGGAAGTCATGTTAAAAAATATATATATATATATTTATATATGAAATATATATTCTGGCTACTATGGAGAAGTTTTGTCCTTGTTTTGTCCTTGGACCTGTGTCACAGGAGAGCAGTCACAGGAGAGCAGAATGTTCACGGTGTGGGTGCTTACAGTGTACATGCAGAGTCACATTCTTCACTAGTATTACGTTAAAAAGTGACAAATAAGAGAAAAATATTTTGCTCATTACAACGTCGGTAAGAAGCTGGCAGCACTCTTGTTTTTGGAGGGGTGTGAAGGGAATATTGAGAAAGTGTCATCAACATTAGACTCGCCCACTCTGCAAATCCTGTGCCAGCTGGAGTGAGGACCCCGTGATGGAAAGATGCACCCCTCTTCCCGGAAGGAGTTGAATCTTTGTAGCGCTCAGGACGCATGGTTCATCTCTATATAAAGGCAGAGTGTGAAACGCCGTGGAGGCTGAGAGAAGCGATGTACAGGTTAGCAAGTATGAGTGAGACGTTTGGGGCTTGTTAGCACCTGGCGTGTGTGCAGCAAGCTTTGCTATCTGCACATGTGTGATTCTTAGAACACTGGCGTCTGGAACCGTGGGGGCTGTCGAGAGGGCTCCCGGCGGGCTGAGGAGTTCCCTCCCGGCGGGCTGAGGAGTTCCCTGTTACCACCAGGATAACCGTGATTTTGAAGGCTGTCACTCAATCCCAAGTCCTGGAAGGGGCTCCTTTCAGAGAGGAAAACACCCCTAGAGCCTCGGGTGATTTTTCAGTGATTTTTTTTCTTAATGTTGCTTAGATTTCGCAAACATGAAAGATTTCGCAGAAACATGAAACCAAGAACATATTTCAGAATGCTTATGGTTCTTCTGTAACCATGGAAACAAAGTTAAGTTGCAGTCGATGGACAGTTTTGCTGAAGCTGAACTGCCTACGTCGTGAGCACGGCGCTCTCCCTACCGCCCTGGGCCTTGCTCCGGTTTGCCGGGGAGGCTTTGCAGGGCCTCTTGGCTGGGATACCTCTCTCATGTCCCATGTTGCTACCCCTGGTCACAGCCATACTGCTGGGCACCTGCGCCGTGAGGTCACTGAGTGGACACGGAGCCGCGGGGCAGCAGTTGGTCAGGAGGTGGCATCCACATGGTCCGAAACAGGTTTCTGTTCATTTCTGTTCATAAAAAGAATGATCATTGCAATAAAAACAGAGTGAAAGAAAACTCTACTGACCTGAGAATGCGTCCTGAGCTGAGTTGCATAGGGAAGTGCAGTGAGGAAGGTGAGGGCTGAAAGGAAATGAGGGAGGGAGAGGAAAGGGAGGGGAGGGAGAGGGGGGGGAGGATGGGGAGGGGAGGGAGATGGGAGGGGGAGAGGGAGGAGAGGAGAGAGGAGAGGGAGATGGGAGGAGGAAGAAGAGAGAGGGCATGTGGGCAGGAGCCTGGGAAATGTGTCCCAGAGCCGGTCCTGACCGGGTGGGTGAGTCAGAGCTGATCTTCCAGGAGTGGGTGGCCTGGGAGGGTTGACCCTTAGGAAGTGAGGGCCAGGGGGAGCTGTTTTTTTGGCCCTCAGCGGGGCTGTTGTTGACCTGAGATACAGTCGATAGTTTTCCTGAAGAGATCGTCTGCACAGCCACCGTTTGCTGCCAGGTTGGAGACAGAAGTGCTCCTCCCCATGGATTCTTTCTAGTTTGTGGATTTTTTTTACCTGCAGCAGCCTGTCAGTGGAAATGTCGGGGGACTAACTAACATGTCTCCTCCATCCTACAGAGCAGTCGACCAGCTTCCGATCCTGTAGTTGTTGGGGGCACCATTCCGGTCCGGCCCAGCAGGAAGCCCGGCCCAGCGTGGGAAACCCGCAGCCCGAAAGGCGCTGGGAAACCTGCGGGGGGGCTCTCAGCTGCAGGGGCGGGGCTCTCACTGCCAGGAAAGATGTCCTTAGGGCAGAGCCTGGCGAGGAGGGGGTGCTGCTGTTGCAGCAGTACATGGAATTTCAAATGACAAATGAAACAAGCTTTTAATTATGACCAGAGCCCTATGCTCTGCGTTTCTTCAAATGGAAATGTTGTGCTGAAATGAAATTGCTGTTAATCGGTTGCCTCATCCAAGACGCAAGACGGAGGGCTGGGAGCAAAGTAGAACGTGGATTTATCTACAAAGCTTCCTCCTCTCAGACTATCATCAGTTGGATGGTGCTACACAGGAATATGTGAGAGAATTCGTGTGAGAAAGGTGATGGGTGATGGGTGTGACCTGGGTGCAGGTGTGTGTGTGACCTGAAGTGTGGCAGGTGTGGGGGGAGGTTTTGAGAGATGCTTGCTGAAGTGATGTGATGTCAGATGCAGGTGCTGAAGTGTGATGTCTGTCTGGATGGAAAAGAGCACAGGCCTCTGGGCTGCGGGAAACAGATAGAGGAGGAGGTGGCAGACAGACGTGAGTCGTGTCTTAGGAATGGTAGATTCAGGGCAGACCCAGGATCGGGCTCCCAGGGGGGAGGGGAGTGGATATCAGGGACCCAGGGAGCGTGGGACGGGGGTCATGCCCAGGCCTCTGCGGGTCTTGCTCTTGTGTCAGCAGGGCCCTGTGCTTGCCCTCCTTAAAACTTTCCTGATCCATAAAACGGGCACGACAAAATCCACCTTGTGACACTGAAGCTTAAATGAGATGATGTACATGGTGTCTTCCTTCCCTTCCTGACACATCCTAGACTCACAGCTATGGTAGCAGCGACAGACTGGATGGAATGCTGGAGCCGCTTTGCGCCTGGTGAAGCCACATGGATTTGTGCAGTGCTGGCGACTGTCTCTGAAAGCCTTTGGTCATGGCAGTGGCAGCCTGGAGTGGCTCTTGGCATACTTGAGTCTGTGGAGTGCAAGGTTGACTGGAGCTCCGAGGCCATTGATACTATCCAGGGGTGAGCTGATGAGGCCCTAAAACATGGGGGGAAGGCCGAGAGGACTTGGCTGCCAGAAGCATTGTAGATTTCTGGCTTCGAGAACTGGCTGACTTATGGACATAGGAAGGTAAACCCAGATGGCTCCAAAATTGTAAGTCCAGAAGAAAGGTGGGAGGGTACAATTGCTGACTAGGTCATGGTTGCCCTGTCCCTTTGTTTCTGGCCATCGTTTCTCCTCCCTCCCCCTGCCTTTGTGGGCTGGAGGGCCTGAGCCTGCACAGCGGTCTATTTCATGATGACAATGGCCGATTATTACCCTGCAGTAAGAAGTCTCTCCATTTTATTTGGCAGCAGTAGTTAAATAAAAAGGAGGAGTGATGGTGTAGTAGTATTTTTTTTTTTTTTTTTTTTTTTTTTTTTTTTTTTTTTTTTTTTTTTTAAGTGTCATTTAACTGAATGTTATTTCCAATTTCACTGATCACTTTGAGAGGCCAAAACATGCTTTGATTTGTTATTTTGTGTTTTTGAGCTAGTTTATTGCCTCACAGGAATGCCAAGTATTCTGTTGTCACACATCATTAAGTATCTCAAATTGTGTTACTATAATACTTAGCTGAATTACCTCCCTTATTTTGGCTTTTAAAAAAATCTAAAATCTGTGTGAAAACACAGGATGGTGCATCTCCATTGAGGGTTGTTGAGAAGTGTGACTTTTGCTGGCATGCTTGAGAATCAGTGACATTATTTTATAGAAACACTTTGTAACTGACAGCAAAGCTAGAAGCTCCTGTAAAGGGCAGAGTAGGCAACGTGTTATGCTTTGAGGGCCACAGAAGTCTCTGCATATATTTCTTTTGTGAAAACTTCAACGTGTAAAAATCCTGGCTCAAGGCTCAAGGCTCGGTCGGGGATCATGGTTTGCAGACCCTTAACAGCAGCTTAGCTGCTGAAAGCTGGTCTCCCATGCGGTGAGCAGGAGCCTACCTCATTGCTTCAGCCAGGAAGATGCTGCCCTGATGCTGGAATTTACTTCAAACAAACTTGAAAGCTCTGGCACCGCTGCTCATTTCCATACTGTTGCAGGCTATCTAAAATACGGAGGATGCCGTGGTTTTGATTTTGACTTTTGTTACTCCTCTTGAACGGCTCTCTGAGATGGCTCATCGCGAGTTAGACATTTGCAGAAATGATCAAGCAGAGCTGCAGTCATCTTGCAGATAAAGTGAAGTTTTTTCTGAAAACTCGTTACAGGCTTAAATTTCTGATCCCATTCCATCCACTGATCTTGTATGATTGGTTTCTTTTTGTACCCATTTGGGTCTATGAAGCGTCTCCCCACCGTGGTAGAAATTTAGCTCTGATTTTGTGCATGAGTCGGTATCCTCACTCCTCATCTGCGAGGAGAGGAGAAAGTGCTGCAGGTCCTGTGTGGTTTCCATCCCCCCTCCCTGCGGACGCGGATTGGGGAGGTATTTGTGTGTGTGTGTGTGTGAACTTGCTACCCCCCCAGAGCCTCCTTTCTCCCCTGAACTTCCTCCCTCCCCCAGAGCCTCCCCTGCTTCATTCCCTGGACCCTTCCTCCCTCCTCCTCCTCCTCCCTCCTCCTCACTCCCCTCCCACCCTTCTCCCTCCTGGTTCACTCCTTGGGCCGAACTCCCCCTCCTCCCTCCTGGTTCACTGCCCTGGGCCCCCACGCCTCCCTCCTTGTTCACTCCCCTGAGCCCCCACGCCTCCCTCATAGTTCACTCCCCAGGGCCCCCACTCCTCCCTACTCTCCTGGGCCACACTCCTCCCTCCTGGTTCACTCCCCTGGGTCCCCAATCCTCCTCCCTCCTCTCTGGGGGCTTGGTTGGTAGTTTCTGCTGTGCTGCATGTGCAGCACGATAAGGCTGACGACAGCTGCAGTGGCCAGGGCTGCGGGCTGCTGCAGCTGCAGCTGTAGCATGCTGCTGCGGGGCTGCTGCAGCTGCTGCTGTGCTTGTGCACAGTGGCTGTGTGCAGAGAACTGCGGGGATGCAGCTGCCCTTGCTGTGATGCTTCGAGTGTCATAGTCGATATGGGAAACTGGGTGGGATGTGGATGTCCCAGGAAGGGACAGGAGCCTCCCCTCAGCCTCTGTCAAACAGTTCTCAGCCAGGCGTGGTGGCTCACGCCTGTAATCCCAGCACTTTGGGAGGCCGGGGCGGGCAGATCCCCTGAGGTCAGGAGTTGGAGACCAGCTTGGCCAATGTGGTAATTTTTGACGCATTAAGTATTAAGGAAAATGACTCACACTAGTTTGCCTTGCTTTTTAATTGATAATTGGTGTAGCCCAGTAGTCTGAACTTGTGAAGCAACCATTCTTACCGAAAGGCTAATCTTTAAAAGTCTCTTCCTCTTGACACGTCTTTGGCTGCTGTAATCAAATGCAATGTAATCAGCACTGGTTAATGGCTTTCCTTGCTTGGCTAACAATTGCTCCTCAAAAACTTTGATTTCTTGTTATTTTCATTTATAATTATGTTTTAAGCCTTCTAAATTTTCTAGCTTTCCTGCGAGTTGGGAATAACTGTGATGGGTGCTTAGTTTGGGATGTTGACGTACACTCTATGCCCAGCTACTATGCCATTGTGTGAACACTGATTTCTCACTTTCTCATGAACACTGATTTCACCTAGTTTGGTAAATTCTATTAATTTTAAGGAAGGGGGTGGAATGCAACTGCTGTTAGGAGGCTTTTCTAAGGATCGAGGAAATGTTGCCATGATTATTACCATTACAGAAGGAACATAAAAATGCGTGCTGCCTTCAGTCATGATGAATATGTAAGTCCGCATCTCTGTGACTGCAGAAAACGGCAGCCTAAAAAATCTAAAATAAAATGTGTGGATGCACCAAGCCCATCTGCAGGGCACTGTGGAGCAGCCTGCATTAGCCGAAGTTAGCCCACAAGCCCTGAGGGATGGTGTCTGAGTTATGATAAGGCTCTGACTTGGGATTAAACAGGCCTCCAAATAGTGTGACATTCTAAACAAAAACATGATACTGCCCAGGGAGCCCAGTGGGCACCTGTAGGCAGTGTAGGTGAGAAAAGGTTCCAAAGAAGATTCCTGCAGCTCAGCTAGGAGGATTCTGTAAGGCAGTAGACACATCAATGTTCACATAGGAGTGTTGAGCTATATTCATTCCTTTTAAGCAGCCAGGCTTGTGTGTGTTTTTAGGGGCACTCACATGGCGCCCTTTCCACCCTCACTGCTGGTTGTGCCTGTTTGATGTTGCGGACTTCTGTGTTAAGTGTGTCCACTCTCCAAATGTATCTCTGTCTCTAGAATATTTTAGAGTAAACCACCATTTATTGTTTTATTTTTAAACGCTTGTTTTTAAAAAATGGGAGGAAGAAATCTTTAAAACGGGCCATACAGACCCTGCTATAAATGTTGAACAATGGAATGTGTAATGTTTAACACGTAGTGTTTAAAGTAGAAGACAGTTTAATTTAGAAATCCTGTTGGAATGCCAACTTAAATTACCACCATCCGTATGCATATGGAAAAGAATGAGAGTGAATGTACAGAATTGGAATTTTGTCTATTTTGTAGAGATTCTGTAATGTATCAGGTACAAGCCTCACTTCATGATTTAAATGCATGAAGCTGAAATTAGAAAACTTGACAAAAACATGCCTTTGAATAGTGAGCCTTTATCCTCCTTGAAATAGTGATTCATTCACTAAAACGTCCACCTGCAACTTTGTCAAATACATTTGTTGCATTAGTCCTCAAGTGAGCTCAGTTTTCCAGACAGGCAGATTATTACTGTTTAAAGTTTGTCCTGATGATGTTGGTGAACAGGGAAAAAAATGACTTGTGGATCCTCTCCTGTGTGTGTACACACACATCAGCCGCGGCCTGCCCAACCCTCTGCCTGTAACTGGGAACCTTGACTGTCAGGATCATTGTAGAGAACCTTGAGGAAAGCAAAACAAGCCTCTGGAGTAGCAAAAGATGTAGCTGATTTCATGCAATAAAACTTACACATTTTTCTTTAAAATGCTTCCTTCGGAACGTCAGCTTGCTGACTATCTTAGAATCGCTGTAGTCCGCTGACAGCAGTCGTGGGAACAGGTGCATGGCCTGGCTGATGCAGGAGGGTCTCAGAGTGGAGCCACACTCCTGACACTGAAGGAGGGGCTGGAGCCATCACGCTCGTGACTCGTGCAGATGGCCTTGGCTGACCTCCAGAAGAGAAAACGTCAGTATCCAAGGAGGAAAAAGTCTATTAATTTCATGAGTGTTTGCCTTCGCAATGGCTAATACCCTGAGTTTGTGGCACCTGCTGTCTCTGGAATGAGGAGTCTTCCCTTCCTGGCAGACAAGCTCTAGATGGGAACAGGAGCTGTGATTGCTGGATTGAAGAGATTTCCTTCTTGGGGAGGTGGCCTTCGAGCCTGACATGAAGGAAGCTGTGACTGGCGGGAAAGGGCCTTGGAGACAGTGTATTTACCAGGAGGGTCGGTGACTGAGAACCATCCTGTTCCGAGTGTTGCCATTCTGGTTCTAGAGTAAACTTGGGGAGAAACAACAGCCAAAAGCCCCGAGGAATATTCTGTGATGTTGATCACGTTTGGTAGATTTGTTGCTGAGACTCTGAAATGAGAAGCCCGGGAGGTGCAGGTCTATCAGGCCGTGGGACGTGAGACAGCTGCTGCTTCAGGGGTTGGAGTCCCCGTGCCAGAGGCTCAGTCCTGCAGAGACTTCTGCACAGTGGGCAACTGATGCCTCCGGTTGATTGTGAGTCCCCCAGATGAATACCCATGAAAGGTACCGTGTCAGCAAAGAGTCAAACTCTGTGAAGCATTTGGAGATTTATTCTGAGCCAAATGAGTTACCATGGCCCTTGATACTGCCCTCAGGAGATCCTAAGAACGTATTCCCGAGGTGGTCAGAGCCCAGCCTGTTTTATTTTTTAGCTTTTAGGGAGGCAATCAGACAATCAATAAAATAAATGTTTGGATGGTACATGGGTTTGGTCTGGAAAGGTGGGACAACTGGAAGCAGGGGTGTCCAGGTCATAGGTAGATTCGAAAATTTCCTGATTGACAGTTGGTTAAGAGAGTTGTCAGATAAGGGGTTGTGGAGACCAAGGCTTTGTCATGTGGAGGAAATCCTCCAGGTAGCTTCGGAGAGAATAGATTGTAAATGTTTCCCATCAGACTAAGCGTCTAAGTTCTGTCTAATTCCAGAAGGGAGGTGGGGTGATGAGGCAAGTCCGACCCCCCAGCGATCATGGCCTGGACTAGTTTTTCAGATTAGCTTTGGAATGCCCTTGTCAAAAGCAGGGGCTGTTCAGATGGGCAAAGGGGCTTCGAATTCTAATGTTTTTACAACCAGAAGGTGATTGTGTTTTTTTCTGTGGATGACAGCCAGTGTGGTAATTAATATTTTGTTAGCAGATTAAGTTGGAAGTCAATGTGTTTTCATGTATGCTAATTATTAAATCATCAACAAACAGAGAAGGGCTTACTTTGAAACCAGCCTGAGACTCAAGAGGCTCATCAAAGAAAACGATGGACTTGGGAGAACTGATTCACGTGTTTACTGTGCCAAGTTTCAGGCATTATGAGAAGTCTGTGCTGATACATTGTGACTTGAGAACTTAAATCTTGATGGACTCTTTAAGAGTTTTTTTTTTTTTTTTTTTTTCTTTTTTTTTAAACGGTCAGTGTTTCTGTCTCCTGTGTTTTGTCTTCCAGCTGCTGAGCACTTTAGTTTGTGTTCACGTGGCCTTGTTCTCCCGAACCACCTGCTTTGTGGCTCCTCTGTCCTGCCCGCCTTGATCGCGTCTTCCCCCCCCCCGTGGGTTTTATCCCTGAGGAGGACGGTTCTCCGCTGTGGGGAGTGGAGGATCAGTGGACACTGGCTTTACCGACTCATTTTCTGTGTAGCTCCCAGTTTCTCAAAATTAATTGTCTTGGATTCCCTGTGAAACTGGGGAGGTCAGGCCTTGGGGCAGTGCTGGGTGGCCTTGGGGGCAGTACTGGGGAGGAGGGGAGAGGAACAGGAAGGATGGGTTTGTCAGGGGAAGGAACCCTTGCCAAATTCCTGTGTCTGTTTTAGGTTAAAGATGAATGGGTGGTGGTGGATGTCTCCCTGCTGTGGCTGGACCCGCTGTGCTGAACCCTGAGCAGGGGCCCCAGCAGCTGCCTCCTGCCAGGCCGGGGCCACAGGACTGGGCTTCTGCCTCTGGGAGGGCTCGTTCCAAGGTGCAAGGGTCTACACCACTGCTGTGTGACCTAAGGGGCATGGGGGAAGCTGGTCTGTGCTCCTTACCTGGGAGAAGCTGAGCTCACCTGGGCCAGAGCCTCTGGGGAGGTAGGAAGGCAGAGGCCTGGAATTCCTGCTTTCCCCAGACAGCAAGAAAGCTCAGTGTTGCACCTGCTCTGAGATGCCCTCAGCAGCCATATATAGTTGACTTGAACATGAGGGAAGGTGCCAATTAACCCGGCTCTGTGGAGAGCTTTGAGGAGTCCAGGCCCTGGGCCCCGGGCTTTTTAATATGTTCCTTCCTGAACAAAAAACAACAAAAGATCCCTGTGGCTGATGCCGACTGCATGGGGTAGGACATGCCGAGCTTGCGTGGGGCTTGCCCCTGAGTTTTCCTGGTGCTCCTCCCAGCCCCCACGGACACCAGCCTTTCCAGGCCGAGGCTTGTCCTGTTTAGACCCTTGTTGGTGGGGTCTGTGGTCCTGGATCGAGGGCCCAAGCACTTCTTTCATGATGATAAATGATTCACCAGAGACGCACGGCTGTGCCCAAACAAACATCTCGAGATGAGAGCCAGTGTCGCCGCCAGTGTCGCCGCCGCAAGCTCATAATTCTAGTGGAAAGAGGAAATTTTACTTTTAATGTGCTCGTGTGACTCAGATGCAAATATTCAATTCCCGTTAAACTTTCAAGACCTTGAGATCCTCTGAGATTCCTTGGAAAGCCGTTCCTTTGCCCCACGACTAACTCTCCTGTGGAAGGAGGCTGGGGTGGTCCGCGGGGTCTGGGGTCCTGCTGCGTTCTCCAGGATTCCTTAGGTTTCATCATTAGTCCCAGCTCTTCAGCAGGTGGAGCTGATTGACTCTGACATTTCCATTATATTGTTCTTGTGTTGCCTCAGTTAACTTAGAATAATCAGTATTTACCAGAAATAATTGATGGCGAGATGGGAATTATTGGTGATTCCCTGACATAGGCAGCCTGTATAGATAAGCGTGTTACACGGTGTCTGATTTCTGAGATGTTGGTCCAAACCTTCTCAGCAACACACTTTCAGGGGTAGATTCCTGTGCAGGAGAAGCTGCTTTTCCCCGAGGCGGGGTGGCTGGCTGGCCTGGCACTGGCATGGCAGGGCAGGGCTGGTGCAGGGCTGGGCTGCTCCTGGACCTGCGCCCCTGCCCGCTCCCCCTGTGTGGCGCCGCCGTACCTCCGCACCACATGTGTGTCGAGGGTGCCTGCCTTTGTTCCCCCAGCTCGAACTCATAGAATTGTATACCTTCCTGACACATTCCTGCATAGAGATGATTAGATCTGGGGGCTGAATCTCAATCTGACATGCATGTAGGTAAATTATTCACGTAAATGACTTGGGTCCTCCACGTTCAGGGTCAGGAGGCGCGGGGTGGGTTTGGAGACAGCTGCCTGGCCTCAGGAAGTTTCTCTCAGAGCCTGTTTCTTTCTCTAGCAAAGTAAATGATGCCTTCCTCACGGGGCTTGACACACGCTCAGTACTCAGATGCTGTCTGGTCTTTGTCTTTATTATAGTTAGTATTTGGGGAACAGCGTGGCTGGTAAGAAATGCGTTACAATTTTACAATTTATAGAATGTCACAACAAGGCAAGCGTGAAACCGGGACTCTACCCTAATCTGAAGGTGCTGGTGCTTAGTCTTCTGAAGCATTTTGTTGTAATTCTGGCGTGTGTCAGCCAAGTCATATGATGGCACCGCATGCGTGATGCCAGCTCACCTTTACCTTGGGGGGGAGCCTGAGGCTGCCCTCCCTCCCTCCTCCTCCTCTCTCTCTCTCTCTCTCTCTCTCCTCCCCTCTGTCCCTCCCTATCCCCCACTCCTCCTCCACTCCTGCTCCCCTCCCTACCCCCCTCACTTACTCTACAACAGAGGTCCAGACTTTGACAAATCCCAGCTGGGCCTATTTATCACTGGGCTGGGAAAGCAGAGGGAAAGGGGCCCAGTTACTACAAAAATAGAGAATTGAAATAGAATGTGAACTACTTTTGCGTATTTTTAATTTTAATCTGAATATGAAAGGCAAGTATCAGCATAAAAAGGGTGCTAACTGCGCCACACAGCTCCAAGTCTGCCTTGTCGGGGCTCCGTGGGTTCCCACGCCCTGGCCTTCTCTATGAGTGTCTGGACACGCCGTGGCTGCGAAAGGAGCATTCAGTTATGGTCCTTTGAATGTTGCAGAGTCATGTTTAATAAAAATCTTCACGTTTACCCACAGCCAAGTCTTGATTTAATAACAGGTACTGCAGGTCTCTGGGTGGGCCTGAGCCTCTGTTTTAGAAGCAGCCGCACCATCCGAGGGGCAGGTCCGTGTGGGCTGGCAGGCGGCCTGGTCCTTGGAGCACAGGGTGGACCTGACCCAGTCCTGGCAGTGGGGGGCCTTGCAGTTCTAGAATGTAGTGATGCAACCTGTGGCATAAATAAAAAGCCTCATGTGCCCCCATGAGAAGCTGGGGCCCCCCTCAGTGTGTGTGTGTGTGGTGTGCTGTGTTTGTGATCGTGCAGATGTAAAAGGGTGAGGGAGGGAGATGTCTAAAAACCAGGCTCCCCAAAGAAAGCCCTTCATGTCTGGTGCTTTCATGTATGGGTGCACACGCGTGTTTCACGTGTGTGTCATGCACACCTGTTTGTACACTGTCACACCTTCACGCTGTTTCACCTGTTTCATGCATGTACACCTGTGTGCATGTGTGCACTGTGTGCCTGTTTGTGTGCTGTGTGCCTGTTTTCGCGTGTGTGTGTGCCTTTCCCCTTGTATTGCGTCATACGTTGTATTTTACAGATTTTTTTTTTCAGTTTGTATCGTGAGCTTGTAACGACGTCGTGAAGAAAAGAGGGGATCCTGGCAGCCTTTGGCTCTGAGAAACGTGATGTCACGGGAACAGATGAGACAGCCCGGGTGAGGCCAGCAGAGGCCATCGTGGCCTGGGAGTCCGTGCACATCCACTGTCTGTCGCTGTGTGACAAGTGACCACAAAACTAGGGGCTTAAGGCAAAGTACACGTACGACTGTACAGCTTCTTCAGGTTGCAAATTCAAGCCTTGCTGAGCCCTGCTGAGTCCCCCGGCTCTGGCCCAGTCCCCCGGGTCACTGTGAAGATGCTGTCCAGGGCTGCAGCCATCTGTAGGCTCAGCTGGGCTGGAAGTTCTGCTCCAGGATGCCGTGCTGACGTGTCTGCGGGCAGAGGCCTGGTCGTCCACACCTGGCCACTCCCCGGGGCTGCCAAGTGCATTCCTGCCCAGGGCCGCTCCTTTCCCCAGAGACGTAGCAGTGCTGGTCTTATGCCCAGCGTCAAGGTGGCCGGGTCAGGAGCAAAGACTTGTTTCCCCTACTCGGCGGCTACTCCTGCAGGGCTGGGCGACAGTGGAGGTCGCGCAGGAAGGTGTTCGCTGAAGACCGTGCTCTGTGACTTGACGGGTGTTCCTCCCAGGAGGGTGAAATGGAGACTGGACGCTGGGAGCGGCATCCTGCGTGACCCCATGTGTAGTGGGGTCACAGCAGAGCTAAGTCCTTCCTTTACAGATACTTTTCAGAGTCTACCCGCCTTTATTCTCTGATTAACATGTCTGAGGAGGGTCCCAGGAGTCTGCCACCTGCCAGGCCAAGGAGGTTCCCTACATGTAGCTGGTACCCTGACACCCTGAGAAACGTGACTCGAGAGGATCACCTGAGTTTCCTAAATGAGTCACCTGCTTTCTCTTCCCTTTGCTTTCATGCCCCCCCAGGGTGGGTCAGTCCTGTCCGCCGCAGCGATACCTGCATGCTGGGGTTCCAAGGAGATTGGGGGTGTGTCGGGTCCCCCAGGGAGATTCGGTGACTGAGGATGCTGTCATAGCAGCCAACATGTCCTTATTGTTTTCACTTTTAATGAAGTTCAGTTACTAGGTTTTCTGAGGCACAATGATGTCCTTGTGAAAAATTGGTGATCAGGGAAGCAAGCAAGTGTGGGAAAATGATCCTGCCCTTAAAAAAAAAAAAAAGATGAAACAGCAAAGAGCCCTGAAGAGCCCATGAACCTCCTCATGGGGCAGTGAGGAGACACTTAAAAAAAAGTAAGTAATGGCTTAAAAAAAAAAAAATGAGATAATAAAAAGAAAAGGTAAACTAAATTTTGGGTCTCCTATGGGTAAAGAGATTGTGGTTTACATTTTGGATGTATGCGTTTATATATTTATTTATTTTTCTTTGTTGGATTTAGAATTAGTTGAAATAATTGTGTTTTTTTAAATTTAAAAAAATTGGGGTATACGAAGTCTAATCCCTTTGTGATATTTCTGTACTGTGAGACTCCACATACAAAAGTGAAGCCCAGACTGTCTGTCTCTAATGAACCAGAGAGAGGTGGTCATCTCCTGCAGGCCGGTCTGGTCTCCAGGCATCTGGCCATCCTCCCAGTCTTGGGCACACCTGCATCACTGGTGCTTCCTGCCAGACTGTGACTCTGCCCAGGTTTCAGGAGCACCCGGAACTGTTTTCCTAGGGGCTCCTGCTTTGTCCTGGCTCCTGGAAGCACAGGCTTTTGACGAAGGACTCTCTCCCCACTGCAGGTAAAGGTAAATTGGTGATTGCCCCTCTGTCTTGTGTTTTGCAGTCTGGGGCATGGGGCGCAGAGAGTCTGGGCGTGCCTGCCCTGGCCCTGGAGCCAGCTCTAGGCCTGCCCGGCGGCCTTGCCTCCCCCCTCATCTGGGAACAGGGAGGGTGGGGAGGAGAAGGGAAGCAGGGTCTTGACCCTTCTGCGTCTCGAGAACACGGGAACACATCGTCTCATTGCCCCACACCATTCACAGCCCAAGCTTGTGTGAAGTATTATTTTATAACCTCCCCTGACAATGATGTATTTTATATAAGCAGCACATAAAGTGGTAATTTAATACCCTATCGAGAGGATTAAACAATAAGGAGCAGATATCACTGTAGAAAAGTTACTTTATCCGGGAAACATTTATCTACTGCAGGTGGATGTGAATCATGGCTTCCTCCTCGGTGGCTCCTGATGAGCCTGTGAAATTCTGTCCTGTTCGCCACTGTTAGTTATAAGCTACACCTTTCCTTCTATGATGTTAGTTTAGCTCTACCTTTTCTATATGTTAGTTACAAGCTCTACCTTTTTCCTTCTATAAGCTCTACCTTTCCTTCTATGATGTTTATTTCTTGCCTGTTCACCACTGTTACAGTTATAAGCTATACTTTTCCTTCTGCGATGTGTGTTTCTTGCCTATTCACCACTGGTAGTTACAAGCTATACCTTTTCTTCTGTGCTGTATATTTCTTGAAGGCATGGACTAAATCCTAATTCCACAGTATTTGATGAACACGCTCAAGAGATACTTGTTTGAATGAATGGATTAATAGAAAATAGAAGTGGTGACTTCACTTTTAATTCATTATGTCAAACTTTGTTTACATGGAAAATTTTATGGTCCTTTGGAAAAACAGGGCCTCTGTGCAGGGTTGTTAGAGATTGTGAGAATGCCGCAAATGGCTCTGTGGCTCTAGGCTCACAAAGGGCTTGAGGGACTTGGTGGCGCACCTGTGTTGAAAACTGAGTTCTGCAAATCCATTCGAGTGACCTGCCAGCACACACAATCCTACTTCCCAGTTGATTTCTGCACAGAGGCTTCTCCTGAATGCCCCAGGTGAACGTGGGTTTAGCCAGCACTGCTGGGCTTCCACAGCAAGCCAGGGTGCTGCAGGGATGAGAGAGAAGAGGGGCAGGACCAGGATCTTCCTGGGCCCCAGTCCCCGTGTGGGGACGCTGCCTGGCCTGGCTCTTCTGGGGGAGGTCAGGGAAATGATGGCATGGAGGGACTGTTGGCATGAGCTGCTTGCTCAAACATAGATCCCAGGTCTGTGTGGGAGGCAAAATAGAAATTTATGTGGATATCATCAGTAACATAGCAAATATGGGCTTCTTCCCTAGGGTGGCTGACCCTCTTGCTCATCTGCTGAGCAAAGGCCAGGCCCGGCCTTCTGGGCCTCCACAGTGAGCTTTTCCCAAGCTCTGTCCACTCCGTGGAGATGGCCGCAGCCAGCCATGGGGGCAGCCAGGGCAGACAATGGGGTGTTTTTTTTGTTTTCTTTTTCGAGACGGAGTCTTGCTCTGTTGCCCAGGCTGGAGTACAGTGGTGTGATCTCGGCTCAGTGCAAGCTCCGCCTCCCAGGTCACGCCATTCTCCTGCCTCACCCTCTCGAGTAGCTGGGACCACAGGTGTCTGCCACCACACCAGGCTAGGTTTTTGCGTTTTTAGTAGAGACAGGGCTTCACCGTTTTAGCCAGGATGGTCTCAATCTCCTGACCTCGTGATCCACCAGCCTCGGCCTCCCAAAGTGCTGGGATTACAGGCGTGAGCCACTGCACCCGGCCAGGTATTTGTCAGTTTTTGAAAGCTACATTTAAAGAATGAAATAGACCGAACAGAATTACTTCCTTTTGAATATTTAATACTCAGTCTACCAGAACACTTAAATATAGTTAATGTATTCAAATAATAAGAAAGAACTTTCCCTCTGTTCCAAAGAAAAAATAAATAAACTTTTACTTTTACTTGTCAGGGATTTCACTATGTTTCTAAAAAGCCAGCAAGCACTTTTCCTGAAATAGACCCATCTCTTCCTCTGCATAGACCCTATGAACATTTTAGCTACATTTCTGCTGTATCTTGATGTGTGATAGATTATAGAAAATTCCTTGCTACTGGAACTTCACGATGCTTTCCTTTTAAACATCAAATAGAAAGTATGGATAGTAAATCTCAGATTAGTTGCCATTCTTGGTCTTGGTAGAGCTGCCACCAAAAGCCTCTGTCAATTACAACAGAGTGTGTCTCCCTAGCAACTAGGTTTAGATTGCAGACCAAGCCACGATCACCCAGGATTCAGTGCAACGTCTTCCAAAGCTGTAGCCACTGCTCCTGGAAAAGATTTGAGAAGCCCTCCCTTTGATGCCTGTGCATGGCTGTTCTCAGATCACAGCAGCTGCAGCTGCAGCTGCAGCAGCAGGAGGATGCGGGGTGGGTGTCCTGGGTACTGACTCCACGGCAGGGGCCTGCAGTATCTGAATGAAATGGTCGTGACACTGTGCACCCTAGAGGAGTCCACAGCCACGTTTCAAAGGTGCAGTGGCCCGAGGTGAACCCCAGAGCACTGAGGAGCCTGGAGTTGACCTGTCACGACTCCATTGAGAGAACTGACTGAATTCCGTACCTGTGCGGGCAAAAGATGGCTGTTTGCGCTTGGCCCCTTCCCAGTCCAGGGCTAGGGAGGTTGTCTGCACAGCTAGTGGGAGCTTAACTTTGTGCACACTCGGGGCTGAGTCCCTACTCCTTTCTGTGAGCCCAGGGAAGATAGACATGCCTAGCTTTCATGGAAGAGAGCCCTGATGAGTCGAAGCTGAGCTTCAAGATGGTTGGTGTTGTAGTGTGCCTGGCGGGTTCCGAGTCGGTGTGTGCTGTGTGGGGACCCGGCTGCTGCTGTCGCTATTGGGCTCAGCAGACGCTGCGGGGGACGTGGCTCCTGTGGTACTTGGTGGTTTTTCTCCTCACAGTGGTGGGTTTCCCTGCGGTGAAGGTGTCGGGTGCTGTGACAGGCAGCCTGGCAGGAGGAAGGTGCTCGTGGGGTTGTGCCCCGAGGCCCCCTTCCTCTTGAGGAGCAGGAAGGGGGTTTGGGACCCTGCTTCCCGCTGCGCTCCCTTGCTAGGTTCTTGGCCTCGGGGGCCAGGAGAAGCTGAGTACAGGCCTGAAACCTGGACCCCTTCCACAGCCTCCGCGGCACTTGTGGTGGTGATGCGGGACGATGGCCCTTGGAACTCCAAGCCCTACCCTGGCATGCCCGCCGTTGGGGCGTCTCGGGCACCTGCTGTGTGCTAGGCTCCGTGGTGGGGTGGGCGGTAGCAAGGGCTGTGGGGTAGAGGGGACACGGTACGCAGATGATGATGAGAAGCATCAGGGAGGCAGTCAAAGCACAGCTGAGACTTGCAAGGAGGGGACTGGCTGTGGGTGTTGGGGGCTGTGTGTGTTGGGGCTCAGGGAGCTGCCTCTACCCAGAGCCACAGTGGCCAGGGAGTGAGGGCAGAGCCCAGGGGACCGAGGCCCAGGGGAAGTGTGTGTGTGTATGGTTCGCATCAGGGCCTGTGTGGGCTCTGCCGGGCTGTGCGGCCCTTCTCAGTCCGGGCTGGGCCTGGGGTCCCAGAGGGAACGGAGGGTCTTCGCATCTCCCTCCTCTTGCTTCCCTGCTGCTTCCTGGTCAAGGGATGCTTTTTTATTGCAACTCTGGCAGTTATTCTGCATATTAAGAGGAGTTTCACAAAATCATAGGGGGGGAGGCGGACTAGGGATTCATTTTTTTTTCTCCCCCTGATTTTATACGGAGCCTTCTACTACCCCTTAGTGTGGAGGCAGAGTGCAGATGCTCTACAGTTATCTATCCAGGAAGAGAAGAGCTGATGGGAAGTCACAGATCTGATCATTGCAATAGCACACATTTTTTTGGGAGAAAGTGGGAGAATGCTGATGTCTATAATAATCAGAGTAAAACTTCAGTAGCTTCAACATAAAGATTCAGAGATGATCTTAGAGCCATTTCGTCCCTAGATCCTTCTGCAGTGTGGAGTGTGACATCTCTACCAGCCTCTGGTCAGTGGCCGCCTGTGGGTAACTGAATGCTTGAAGTGTAAATGAGAACTTCTAATTTTATTTAATTTTAGTCAAATTTAAATAGCTATATGGGCCGGGCACCGTGGCTCATGCGTGTGTTCCCAGCAGTTTGGGAGGTCGAGGCGGGTGGATCATGTGAAGTCAGGTGTTCAAGACCAGCCTGACCAACAAGGTGAAATCCCATCTGTACTTAAATATATAAAAAATTAGTTGGGCGTGGTGACAGGCGCCTGTAATCCCAGCTACTCGGGAGGCCGAGGCAGAAGAATCACTTGAACTCGAGAGGCAGAGGTTGCAGCAAGCCGAGATCGAGCCACTGCACTCCAGCCTGGGTGACAGAGGGAGACTCTGTCTTAAAAAAAAAAAAAGATTTAAAAAAACCCTACATGCCCCTAGTTGCTTCTGTAGGAGACGGCATGGTTCCAGAAGGTAGACTTTGTGTTGAGGACTCTGCAGCGTCAGGCTGGAGACAGTCTCCCTTCCTAGCAGCGTGGGCCGCTGGGCTGTTCTTCTACCAGAAGGGATGGTGGCGTCTCTGGGAGGTATCTGTGGACTCAGATCTGTGTGGATTAGTGACTTGTGTTACTCACAGATACTTAATTTTATGGGTAAATGAATACCTGGACTGGCTGCAACTTCAGGGCGAGATTCGGGAGTAGGGAGTGAAAAGTGACGACGGAACCCTGGGCTTGTCCTGCCATGCCCCCAGGACCCGGTCGGGGCGCCTTCTCGTCTGAAGTCCCAGCACGTGGTCAGGGTACCCCTCCCCTCTGAACCCCCCCGGAAGTGATCGGGGCAGAAGTGATCGGGGCAGCCCCTCCCCTCTGAACCCCCCCAGCACCTGGTCGGGGCCCCCCCCACCCCTCCCTTCTGGCCCCCCCAGCACCTGGTCGGGGCGCCCCTCCCCCTTCTAGCCCCCCCCCTCCTACCTGGTCGGGGCGCCCCTCCCTTCCTGCCCCCAGGCCCTCCTGGCCTGCGGTGCTGCTTCTCCAAATGCTGCCCTTGGCTGTTTTCCAGTCTGTCACCTGTACCCGAACAGGCTGCGTGTGTCACTTCTTGTCGGATCTGGGGTGACGGTGAAGCTCATTTATCTTGTCTTCCTCCTCACGTGCCGTATCTCACCTGTTGTCTGTCTGAGTGTGAGTGCGTGTTGTGCGTTCTCAGGCTGTGCTTGGTGCTTAGGTGACAAGAACGTCTTAGAGCAAGGGACTGCCTGCTCCAAAGGACGCTGTGAATGAATCGAGACACGGTTTACTTGTGGGGTTTAAATTTCCTGGGTGTTGGAGGCAATTAGGGGGAAACAAGGTCTAAAAAAGCCCCTGGGGATGAGGAAGGCAATAATGAAAAAAATTACTCTATACACACTTAGCAGTTGGTTTAATTTGTAGGTGAATTTTGCATTTTGGGAACTACTAAAGCTATTTTTTGTAGGGATTCCTTGATGAGCTTCTTGTTTTCTGTCCAGTAGAAAGTAAAGTGGATCGGTTTTGCCTTTAATTCTGACTGACTAGAATCTACTTCCTTTTCCCCCCATTCACGTTAGGGTGGGGATTGGACTGGAAGAGCTGTAGGATCTCTTTATTTCTGATCTTAAATGAATTTTTTCTTCAATGCCCTGTTCTTTGGTTTGGGAAATGTGCTCAATTTGTACCGTGCTTTAAATGTACACAATGGTTCGAAATTGCTACTTTTCTTTAAAGTTAGATATAACATCTTATAAAATGTAAAATGTCATCATCATACAATTGAGGCACAGTCTGACCCCTCTTGTCACCCCCCTTGTCCTTCCTTCCAGCCTCCTGCCCCTGGCCACATTGCCCCTGGCCCTCCCCCCCACCACCCCCCCCCCCGTGTCTCCCTCCCCCTCACCCTCACCCGTGTCCCCCCCCCACCACCTCACTCTCTGGCCCACTCCCTCCCTCCCGGCCACATCACCTGTGGCCTCACTGCCTGCCTCCCTCTTTCCTGGTGGCCTCCGTGGCTCCCACTGTCTGCCCTCCCGAGGGTCTGTTCAAGGCTCCTTCCCCGTTTTCCACTCCTGAGTGGGTCTCGGGGCCTAGATGTTTCACAGGATGCAAGTTTCTTCCCTTCCAGCCGTGGGTCTCTGAGCGACAACTCCAGAGAGGGCACTAAGCTCTCCTTACCTACCTGGGGGGCCTTGAGCCCTGACCACCGACCACCAGGGCTTTTCTGCAGTGTGTGGGGCAGACTCATGCATGAATTGGACTAAAAAGATGCTTCCAGGAATCCTTATTTTAAGTGCACTGGAGCAGAGAGGGGGAGAGGGGACCACCGGGTTTGCTCAGAATTTGGTCCTGATCACAGCCAATGAGGCAACATAAGCACCTCCTAAATGAAGCTTTCCACACACTGATTTTACACATGACGGTTGTGATGGCTGGAAAAGGCTTCACACAATGAGTGAGTTTGAGCTGCATTTGAAGGAAGAACAGGTCCCTGTAGGTGGAAATGAAAGGTAAGCGTGACCCAAGCCATCAGCAGCAGCGGGGGTGGGGTGGTGCAGACTCCCCATGGATGGTGGGCATGGCTGAAATGCAGGAGAGGGCAGGGGTGCGAAGGAACAGCAGGGCGGCAGTAAAATTCCCCTGCAGAGAGGGGACGTGACTGAGATATTATCACATGTATACAACTGAGAGATGATTTGAGGATGATTTCTGGGAGCCTGTGGGAAGAGCACGTGGTCATCATCAGTTCTCGGGATCTCTTTTTATGAAGTGGGATCTCTTTTTATGAAGTGAAAATAGTCTTGCCTCTGCCTATCTTGTGAGCTGTTGTGACGATCAAATCAGATAATCTTCAGCGAGCCTTGTAAATGCTAAAGCTTATGACAGACTGTTCCAGGCCTCTTGTCTCCACCCTCCTTTCCTATTCGGTAATGTGAATCCTGCGGGGTACCTCACTATCTGCCTGGTTTCCTCCTCCATAACGTGAGCCTTGAGTACTTGCTGGGTACCTCGCTGTGCGCCTTCCTTAGTAACGTGAGCCCTGAGTATTTGCTGGGTACCTCGCTACCTGCCGTACAGCTGGCTGTAGAATTGTCAAACGCACTTGGCTGGCACATAAGCAGAAGTGCTCGCTGGGCCTTGGGAGGGCTTTGTGACATGTGGGTGCCTTCTGTTCCCTGTTAGGCTGGAGCTGCAGGAGCCCCCCTAGACCAGACAGAGGACCAAGGCTGTGGCCTCGGGGTGGGGGCTGGGGCTCTCCTCCCTGGGTTTAGCTCCCTGGGAGCAAACTTGTGTGGGGCTCCCTGGGTTTATTGTGTGGGTGAGAGCAAACTTCAGTCCCGCTGTGGCATTGGGATTCAGGGTTCCTTCTGGAATGTTTTGAGTGAGAAACAGGAAGTGTGCACAGGTGCGTCTTCTGCGGATTTTATGGTTATCTTGGGAGAGCACTGGTGCCTCTGAACTATGAACCTGCAGAACCACTTGTTCCACTAACGGCCGCCTTTATATAAAGAATGACTTACAAAAGATGCCACTTCAGATGGAGGTATTTGCAGGTGTGGCCTGAAAAATGAACAAAATGACTTTCATCTCAAGGAAAGTACCGTACATTTTTCCCAATGATAGACATTTGAGCTTTCCAGCGAATATTAAAACATAAAAATCTTGTGTCCACCACTTTCTCATGTGATTAATGATGATTGATGTTTTTTTTTTTTTTTTTTTTTTTTTTTTTTTTTTTTTTGGACATATAATGAAATGTGGAAGCTGCTCATAACTCTGAATCAGTGTTTTCTAACCAATGTGTGATTGGTAAAAATCGTGTGCTGGTCGTGTGCTGGTAAAAGCCATTCAAGTGCAAGACGGACCAGTCGACTTAGAAGGAATTGGGGCAGAAAGGTCCAACGAGCAGAGCACAGACTGTGTTGCAGACAGCCTGTACGGAAGTGCCACTTGTTACATTTGGCAGCAGAGAATACCTAAAATGATCTGAAAACACAATGAAAATACTGCTTCCTAATTGTATATCAGTATGGGGTCGGACTTTCTTCATAAACTTCAGCCATGGCTCTGCAGCCCACTGAACGCAGATGCATGCATGAGAATCCTGCTGTCTGAGGTGCAGAGATGTTAGGTGTTTTCACAGCAGCACAAACTGTTGCCACGCTGCTGCTTATTTTGGAAAATGGTTTCTTCTTTAAGACTGTGTTAAGATGTAATGACTTTATCCTTGTAAAAGAAACTAAATTATGTTTTTTTTTTTTTTTTTTTTTTTTTTTGAGACGGAGTCTTGCTCTGCCACGCAGGCCGGAGTGCGGTGGTGTGACCTCAGCTCACTTCAACCTCTGCCTCCTGAGTTCAAGCGATTCTCCTGCCTCAGCCTCCCTAGTAGCCGGTACTACAGGTGTTCAGCACCATGCCAGGCTAATTTTTGTATTTTAGTAGAGACGGGGTTTCACCATGTTGGCCAGGCCGGTCTCGAACTCCTGACCTCAAGTGATCCACCTGTCTCTGCCTCCCAAAGTGCTGGGATTACAGGCATGAGCAGCCACCACTCCCGGCCTGATGAGAAAGCTTTTTTGTGCTCTTTAATAAAGTGCAAAGGGTTCCTGAGACCCAAAAGTTTGAAAACCACTGGCTTAAACCGACAAAATTGTCCATGATTCTTCAGTGTATCTTCTAATCTGTTGATGGAGAGAGGACAGCAAGGGTTGCTTTACTTTTTTCCTTTCACAACTCAATGGTGCTGGGACAACTGGGGTATCCACATAGAAAAGGATGGACTGGACCCTTCCTCACCCTACACGCCAAGCTCCACATGGTTCCAATGTGAGGAGCTGACTGAGACCCATTCTGTCAGTCTGCTGGGTACCATAACGGACACCACAGACCGTGCGACTTAGACAATAGCATCTTATTTCCTTTTTTCTGGAGACTGGAAGCCTGGGATCAAGGTGAGGGGGGCAGGGTTGGATTCTCTGGGGCCTCACCCCATGCTGTGTAGACAGCTTCTTCTCTGTGTCCTCACAGGTTTCTCTCACGTGTATGCAGCACTGAGGACTGTGTCTAAATTCTCTTAAAAGAACACCAGTCATACTGGATCAGGGCCTACTTTTAAGATCTTATGGGACCTAAATTGCCAAGTTAAAGGCCCTGTATGTAAATACAGTGACATTTTGGGTTTCTGGGGTTGTGACTTTAACATGGAATCTTGGGGGAGGGGGACAGTTCAGCTCATAACACCTTTAGGGGAGAATCCTGGAGAAACTGTTAGGTTGGATTAGGCAATGTTTCCTTGGCTGAGACGTCTAGAGCTATAACAAGCAACTGATCAAAAAAAAGACGGTATCAAAATTAAAAATGTTCAATTCAGAGGATACTATTAAAGTAAAAAGACAACCCACAGAACAGGATACATTATCACGATAAGGACCTGATATCAAGAATATATTCAAAAACTCTTAATAAAAATCCAATTTAAAAATGGACAAAGGATTTGAATAGACACTCTCCAAAGAAAGACATATCAATGCCTTAAAAAGCACATGAGATGTTTAGCAGAATTCGTCATTTGGGATGCCGAGACGGGCGGAAATGGAAATCGAAAATCCCTAACCGTGTCTAAAAAAAGTAAAAAAACTTCACAACCACCGAGGTGGCGAGTGATGGGTGGGTAAAACCCCAGTATTGGACAGTGACATGTTGGTGAATTGGGGGAAAACTGAAATCTTGATATATTGCTAGTGGGGGAGGGGAAAAAAAAAAAAAAAAAAAAAAAAAAAAAAAAAAAAAAAAAAATGGTTGCAGAAATTTAGAAATGGAAATCAAAACCACTGAGAAACCACTTCAGAACCACTGGCATGGAAAAAATCCCAGTACGGACAGTGACTTTTGAAACTCCTCACCTGAAATCTTGAAAATCTTGAATATATTGCTAGTGGGAAGGGAAGTAAAATGGTACAGAAAATTTGGAAAAAGTCTGGCAGTTCCTCAAAAAAAAGTTATGCATGAAAATCACCATACGACCCAGGAATTTCACTCCAGCAGCATATGCAAAAAAAAAAAAAAATAGTCATGCAAAGTAAAAAATCAGCAAGAATCTTATAGCAGTCCAGGTGTCTGTCAGTCCAGGTGTCTGTCAACCGGTCACTCACTGAGATTCCACTCACCTTAGACGTGAAAGATGTCAGCACCGAAGGTCACACCAAAGGTCATGCACTGTACGATTCTCCTCACAACAGGTGTCCAGAATGGGCAAATCCAGAGAAAAGGAAAGTTGGCTGGTGATTGCCAGGGGCTGGTAGAAGGAAGGAGCCAGGTGCTGACTCTTAATGGGTTCAAGGTTTCTTTGGCCTGTGGTGAAAAAGTCCCGGAATTACATACTAGTGGTTGATGTGCAGCTTTTAGAATATGCTAAAAAGACTGAATTGTATTCTTTAATATTGGGGCTTTTGTGCTTTGTAAATTGCTTTTCAATTTAAAAAGGAATTCAAGAAGTTATTTGGTGTTGATATGATAGTATCCAAAACAAGTTACTATGTAACTCACGTCCCCAGAGTTAAACTTCATTTTCTGAGGATCTTGAAGTGTGTGAGCCTAGGAGACACAACGATCCTATACTGTATGTTACACCCCATCTTACTGATTTCTATCTCACATAACCATATTCAGGAAAAACCGACATGTAAATGTGAGCTGAATGCTATGCAGAGGCACATTCCTCTTACCCGGATGATCTAGTAGTAGTAAGAGTACAGTAAGAGATGAATTTCATAGCAACGTTAGTTTAGTTAGTTTAATTTCCATGGCAACAGGAATTTGGCACATGGGATGAGTTAGATCTCCCTGCACAGCTCCTAACGGGGTTGCCCATTTCTGTGTGGTGTCTGTGTATATTCTCGCTGTGGAAATAAGTGATAGCACCTGCACAAACACTTGTCCGGAAGCGCACACGAAGCTGGTGAAGGCAGAGGACAGGCGAGAGGGAAGCATGGCTCAGCCCTGGCAAAGAAGACCGTTATTCCAAACGCAAAATATTCAGGAACACAATCCTTGGGAAGACTGGTGATGTCTGTAGACCTCACCACTATCGGGTTGTATCTGTGCAGCCAGTTACCAGAGCCGCAGAACGGCGTGTGTTGGTATTGGTGTCATCAGTCAACGATTCTGACTTTTCCTGGTGCTGAGGATGACTGCATATGGCAGAAGCAAAGTGCTAATCTAGCACAGGTCATCATATCCAAGTTCTTTTCTATGAGGGCGGGCAGGGTTAGGAACCACCCCACCCCACCCCACTCCCCAATCCTATAAGAACTGGGATCTGATGATCTGTGCTGTCGAGAGAGGCAGGGTTAGAACACCTCATTCCTCAATCCCATTGTTGAAAATAATAGTTGGATTGGGAGGGTTTTTACTCCTAAGGTTGAAGCCGTGCATTTCTGGAGCCTGGGCTGTCAGTCATGGTGGCTGGGGAATGCTGGGGCTGCGGTTGTCTGGCTGCCGGTAGCCCTGCTGGTGGGTCCTCCCTCTTTGACACCGTTCATTTCTGAAGCTTGCTTTCCCCGGTGTTGGAAGTAGCAGCACTGGAAGAATGGCCGCCTTCCTACAGTGAAGCTCTGGCAGGAGAGGAGAAGATACGGAGCGTCTGTTCAAGGACGTGACGTTCTGGGCACTGCACCATGCGTTCTGCTTCTCAGCTGTGCCTCCTGGTTGATGTTACCATCACCTGGCATTTCCCAGGAGGTAACTCGCGAATGCACACACTGATGGCTCGCAGCGGCGCGAGGTCCAGGGCAGGGCGCTGGCACATCAGCAGGTCAGGCTGGCTGGCATGCTTGCTGACATGTGACAGGACAATGACAGGAAATGACATGTCAGTTCAGGAAAATGACAGGAAATGTCATGTCAGTTCAGGAAAATGACAGGAAATGTCATGTCAGTTCAGGAAAATGACAGGAAATGTCATGTCAGTTCAGGAAAATGACAGGAAATGTGCTTGCTGACAGAAAAATGACAGGAAGAGGACAGGAAAGAGGCCCATGAGGAGAGGAACCAGTAGATTCAAGGCAGTTAACCGAAGGAGCGAGCCATCACAGGCTGGGAGGACACCCCAGCCACAGTGGATGTCCTCAGCGGTGGTGGTTGGACTGAGGGGCCTTCTGTGAATGTTAATGAGTCGAACGTGTAGGGGTGGGTGCCGGCTCCCGGCTCCCGCACATAAGAGCCAAGCGTCTTGCAGGAGACCAAGTGTGCAGGTGTTGGGCTCCCCACAGTTCCTTCCTGCGTGTCCCATGTGTGTGTGCTCCCCAGCATGCCCAGACCCACCACCTTGACAGGGACCAGGGGGAGTGTGAGTGTCCTATCACAGAGGCTGCTGTGCTGGTGCAACGGACGCTGTCAGGCTTTCCAGCTACTTGGGTATGGGAGACCAAAGCCCTTGAACGACTTTGGTTTTCAGAGACGACAGGGTGGGGTTTTTCATGATTGCTCTGAGGATTTGAAATGCAAATGTAACTTACAGGATGGAAGATATTGGACCTGACAGTAATTATAGATGACTTTTCTCACTTTTGGCAGGGTGTGTATCTCTGTGGCAGAGGACAGTTACACAGTCAGTGGCGGTGGCTGGACTCACGGTCCGTAAGTGTATGTTTTGTGCATCACGTGTGTGTTCACACTGTCGTGCTGCGATCACCGCCATCCATCTCCAGAACTTTCTGGTCCCCGCTTGAAACTGGTCTCCCCACACCCTTCCCATCTGTGCTCTACCATGACTCCTCCCGCCCCATGCTCTGGTAAGCACTACAGGTTGCTTACAAAATAAGCTTTTTTCAGTAAGAGAAGGGGCAAGGAAAAGAGCTCTAAAGACTGTCTTGAGATTTCAGAGATGATTAGGGTTTTAGTTTTTGAGATTGTGTGGATTTCCCGGTGTAAATGGAACTTATTGAAGATATTGGAAGGCAGAATTAGAGATGAGTTTTCTCAGTGTGTTGATTGGGTAAAATTACTAGCACTCTAGCTGTGTATGGTTTGGAGGCATTAAGTGTGTTCACACTGTGTGTGCCCGATCACCCCATCCTCTCCAGAACTTCCTGGTCTGCATTGTGACAGCTCTGAACTTGGTCCCCTTGAACGTTGCCAGGTACATAAGCTTTGGCGGTTACCGTCTAGTGTCTGGGCCTACACTAGACATTTGAACATTGTTGACTTTAGGACACATAGGCATTTTTAACACTCTACCTGTTCTCATCAATAGGCTTTATGCTTAAAGTCTCTTTTTTTTTTTTTTTGAGGAAGTGTTCTGGGTTCTTGCTGTCTGTCTGGTTCCCGGTGGCTGGGGAACTACTGAAGACGTGGGAAGGTGAAGGTCTGTCATCTCACTGAAGCTGCTGGCCTCCTGGGCAGCTTTACCCACTGTGACGGGGGCACTTGCCCTCAAACCCGCCTGAGATAATCGCTGGGATGGTGCTTTTGTGACAGCTTTTTTTTTTTTTTTTTTGAACGTTGCCAAGTACATAAGCTTTGGCGGTTACAGGAGCCTGTGTCTCGATCTCCTGACCTTTGATCCGTTGTCTTGAACCCCCAATTTTGGGATACACTCTACCTGTTCTCAACAATAGGAAATATTTTTTTTTTTTGTGTTTTTTTTTTTAATGCCTTAATATTCTGTGTTGTGGTGGCAGTAGTTGCAGCGGACGCTACTTCTGGTTCATGGTCATCGCCAAACACAAGCTTCTGGAAACCGTGTGAAAAATGAAGGGGAAAGTGCTTTTCTGCAAAGGGCTTTTTTGAACATCCTGTTTTTTTCTGGAATATCTGTTGTGGTGTAAAACGTTTTCATATTTAGGGGTTTGTAACGTGTTTTATACTGGTTAGCTTTGAAACCCCATGTTTTTTTTTGCATGTCATGGGGCTGCTTTATCCTGTTATTCTATGATATAGCTGGTTTGCAAAACTATTGGTTATTTCACTTTAAAAACCAAAGCAGCTTACAGATTGAGTGTGATTCCTGTAAGAATTTAATTGTAAAATTGATTTGTGTTCAATAAGCTTACTGGAATGGCTAGATCCGTGGACAAAAAGATAAGAACATGTCAAGTCTCTGGGCCAGGAAGGACTTCCAAATAATACAAGTGATACACGGTAATTTCTTAACAAACAATTAGATTTAGTATATAACTGGTTAAAACCTCTATATTTTCTATTATAGCCATTCCACAGTGCCCATGGGGGGCAGGGGCTGGCAGGACTGCCTATGGAATCCAAGGTCTGTGGGCACTCAGGTCAAAAAATGGGTCTGTGGGCACTCAGGTCCCTGCTGCATAAAATGGCATCGTGTTTGCATATGACATATGCACATCCTCCTGCAGACAGTCATGTCAGGGTTGCTCGTAACAGCTATACCATGCACATGCCATGCGAGTAGTTGTTTAATGAATAATAAAGTCTGAATGCTTAGTACAAACACATTAAAAAATATGTTGATCTATGGTTGGTTGAATCCACAGGCCTGGAACCCCGGGAGGGAGAGAGTACAAACTCTAGAAGCAAAACGAACAAAGCACTTGAGGTCAGCAGTGACGGGTGTGGGATCACACTGAATCTCATGTGTTTTGCTGTCTGTGTCACTGTGTCCCGTGTAAACGGGAATCATTTGTAGCTTAAGGTAAAATAGGTAACAGGAAACACTACAGAATGGGCACGAAGGCGCGCCCCTCATTACCCCGTGTTACAGCCAAGCATCTGCCTCCTGGGGAAGGATCTGTTCTGTGGGGAGACTAGATGTTGATGATTTCCGGATGTGTGAAGGGAAACTCCCTCCGAGAAGCGTGGCTTTGGCCGGAGCACATCAGATGAGAGTTAGCGCGGCATGGAGTTTCCACAGTGCCTCTCAGGCCTGCTGCTTCTCTCCTCTCCCCACCCCTGGCCCTGACTCTTACCAAGGGAGGCAAGTTCAGCTCCAGCTGAGCCCCGCACAGGGCTGTGGGTCTCTAGGGCAGGTGCCACCTTCGTCTGAGCAGGCTGTGTCAGAGGAGGGTCTGGCTGTACTTGAGCTGTGAGAGATGCTCTCAGAGATCCAGCATCCTGAAAACCCAGGTGCTGAAGGTTCCTCCTCTTCCACCATCCTGCGGGGAAGGGGGTCTTATCCTGCTTCCCCTCAACCCAGGCTGACTTCTTGTCTGTTCTGTACACCTAGGTTTTTTCAACAGTTTTGTTAATCATCTAGCAGACAAACAACCATAAGGTGACAGCCTGGGAGGGTAGACGGCGCTGGAAGGTAGTTTTCTGAATAACAGCGTTCAGTTTCCTGTTTTGCCGTCATTTGACCCAAGGCCCCAAGATAATTGAAATACCGTCAGCCAAACATTTTTTTTTTATCTTTTTTTTTTTTTTTTTTTTTTTTCTTTTTAAGTTATGGGTGCAAACTTATAACCAGGGACCTGAAAAAAGAGAAGGATTTATTTGCAAAGTGAATGTCGGGGATGGTTGGCATTTGCCAACTCTGACTAGCAGGGACCCAGGCTGCTTCCGTTCTGCCGCCCGACTCCTGACCCTCCAGCTCCTGCCCCTGTTCCCACCAGCAGGAAGAGGAGCGGGAAGGTGCCTTTTCCCCTTTAAGGGGGTGAGGTGAGAGTTGCACCTGCCACTTAGCTAGTCCCTGGGGTGATTCTCCAGCATGGGTGGGAGTTGGTTGGGAGTTGGGTTTGGAGGCCTGAGCCCCGTGAAGCTGGGGTTGCTGTTCCCTGAGCAGCAGGAAACTGGGGACTCTGGGAAGTGGGGTCAGAGGGTAGCATCCTCAGGAGGGGCCTCTCGTCCCATTTGACATCTTCACTGCAAAAGGGGGTGTGGGCTTCATGGTCCATTGACAAATAGAACGTTTTTTTTTTTTTTTTTTTGAAGCACATCGAACCCTAATTCCTTTGGCTTTTACTAAAGTGGCATTTTGTAATTCCACATGATTTCATTGATATACTCGCAGGAGAGAATGCTTCCTGTAAACCAGAAGGATCTCTGAGACGGTTCTCGCCCATAGAGAGTTCATTTTCCCAATTTCCCAAGGTTAAAGACACAGCCTCAGGCGGGGTTGAGGACACACTGCAACAGCCTCAGGACGTCCTGGACATGTGTCCAAGGTGTTTGGGACACAACTTGGTCTTACACATTTTAGGGAGACGTGAGACATCAATATCGTATGAGAGTACGTACGTTGGTTCAGGTCAGGAAGGGAGGCTCGGCTCCAAGCGGGGAGGGGTTTCCAGGTCACAGGTAGATCAGACAAATGCGTTTCTGGTGTACCTTTCCAGAGGAAGCAGCCAGATCCGCATTTATCTCCGTGTGCAGATGGGGACTTTGAATTCTCTCCTCTGTCCATGAGGAATTTCCTTGTGCATCCGTTGTGAGGGAGGTACGTGGCCCCCCCCCCCCCCCACCCCCAGTAGCTGTCTCTGTTAGGAAGAGCATGGGAGGCAGGTTTGGTCTAAGCTCTTCCTCACCTTGACGTCCCTTTACCTTAGTGATTTTGGGGTCCTGAGATGTATTTTCAACTTCATGTTTCTGAATACACTGGCACTCTAAACAGTGTTGTAGGAGGCATCTAACTTACTTAGAAGAAGAAGAATATTTGGAAACACTTGAGCACCTTCGTCCTTGAGAGAACCAAGCCTTTGTTTAGTTTGCTTTGCCCTGAGGCTGTTACGCTGTCCCGGGCTGTGCGGCCTTAGGGCTGTGCGGCCTTAGAAAGCTGTGCCCCTGTGAGCTACTGCCTGTGGAATCTGGTGACTTTGAAGTTAATCCAGCAGCTACATATTTTGGAAAGCAGATTCCCTCTTAAAGTGTTGGTGATTATGATTCTAGCACTAGAATTTCAGTGTGTATTTTCCACCTTCTTACTTTGTCTCCTCATACACTGAGATGCTGCTGCATTTGCTCTTAGGCTTCACGGAGGGAGGGTCAGTTCTGACCCTTTCTTAGATATTGACCTTGAACGGACAGAATCGAGATTCAGAAAAACTCTCGAGCTGTGAGTGTGCGCTGATATCTATGTAAGTGGGGTTCATGTGTCAAACTCAGGTTTAAGAAAAACCAATTCTAGGCTGGGCATAGTGACTCACACCTGTCATCCCAGCACCTTGGGAGGCTGAGTTGGGCAGTTCACTTTTGAGCCCAGGAATTCGAGACCAGCCTGGGGCAACATAGCAAGACCCCCTACAAAAAAAAAAAAAATTAAATAGGACAGGTGATGTACTCGGGAACCTGTGGGCCCAGCTACTCGGAAGCTAAGGCTGGAGGATCACCCAAGCCTGGCAGGTTGAGGCTGCAGTGAACCATGATAGCACCACTGTATGGTATGTGCACTGTGCCTGAGTGACAGAAGAACAACCCCCCCCCCACACACAAAATATCAATTAATGCAGTGGCCAGTTCTGCTGGGACCACCTGTTAAGACTACTCTGGGTCTCATGGTTTGAGAAGCGTCTGTCCGGGGTCGAGAGGGAGTAGCTTGAGGGCCTAGAAGCCAGTTCTTGTGGTTGAGCGTGATTGCGGGTGTGGAGTTGGGGGCAGGGCTCTCCACGGCATGAGTGGGTAAATGGATAGGCTTCCAGGACGAGCCCCTGTGACTTTGCCTGGTTTACATCCGTCCAATACAAATCCACAGGCTCTTACTCTAGAAGCTTCTGCAGGGCCTGATGGACTGGCCTGGGGACAGAGGGTGCCCTCAGAGCCTCATGGTGCCGTCTGGTTTAGGAAGAGCACTTAGTCACCTAGATCTAGGATTTATGACACTACAAGGGGACTCCTCACACTCGGAGCAGCATCCATCTGCATTCTAGACTTGGTTCTAGGCAAAGTATTTTGGAGCCTGTTGGTACCCTGTGTTCTGTTTATGTGTAAAACAAGTTAGAGTTATAACTAGTTAAAACCTATTTTTAAAATTTTGTCACAGAATATGGCAGTTGTGGTGGAGCCTGGCCAGAGACCCCCCCACACTCAGACGCTGTTGCTTGCTGGAGTTGCAGGCGTTGCCTGCATCGGCTGCCCCTCCCGGCGTGTCTGTGTTCTTGACACGGGCGCCCATCGAGGCTCGGCCTGTGAGAATCGTGCCACCGTTTGTCTCCGTGTTCCTCTGAGGTTCCGCAGACTTCACGGTCCCGTGGCAGAGCGTACGGTATCTGCTTGCATCCTGATTTCAAACCCCCAACCCCCCAGGACAGGCCCCAAGAGTTCGTTACACACAACTGCAGAGGGCCCCGTGGCGTGGATTTGCAGAGACACAGCCTTTCCCCAGCTTGGCCTTCGTCTCCAGAGTTGGCTTTAGGGTGATAGAAGCTTCCTTCAGACTGGGGGGCCTTGAAGCTTTGGTGCTAGGAATTCGGTGACCAGCACGGATGATATTTGCATTTTTCTCTGCATTTGTAGCAATAGTTGTTAACACGACCACGAGATGTACAGAGGAAGGAAAAAGGAGGTTTTATTTTCAGAGTAACACTCTGTGCTTTGGGAAATGTGGTCTTGGGGGAGCTGTAAGCACACGCCCCTCAGGAGGGGGAGGAGGCCGCGGCGTTACACGTTCCGGGGTGTTTGTTGGCTGTGTGTGTTCATCGGGCTCAAGGAATGTCTGAACGTTTACAGGGAAAGTGGGGTTTGTTCATCCGGTTCGTACAATGTCTGAACACTTACAGGGAAAGTCTAGCACACATGCAGTGAGTTAACCTGAGTTAACCTTGTAACATTTCCATGTTCGCCTTGGGGCAAGTGTAACATTTGAAATGAGGTGGCGTGTGGGCGTGTCATGTACAAAGGTGAGCTGTGGGCGCAGACGTTTATGCGCAGCCTCAGTCACAGCCAGGACTGGCTCAGGGTCTGCAGCTTGTGGCGGGAAAGGACATTCACGAGGTCATTCTGTCCAGTTGGGGCTGCCGGCAGGGTGGGGGGGGGGGGCTGTCTGGTCGACCGGCATCTGGAGTCCACCCAGGTCCAGTGGGCAGCGTTCCTCTACACCAGGCTTCTGATTGTGGAGGAGACTTCATGCTGGTTAACACACTGTACAGGAGTAATGTTGTGGGGCTTTGGGGTCCACCTTCCCTATGATGCCGGTTACATTTCTCTCCGGACCTCACAGCCACAGAGATTGCACCTCGTCTGACAGCAGGGGGTGCCATGTTGATATAGTAATTTATTGTATTAAACTTTTTATTACTATTTTAATAACTTTTTTTTTCTTTTTCAAGAGATATAGGGTATTGCTGTGTTACTCAAGCCAGTCTTGAACTCCTGGCCTCAAGCAATCCTCCCACCTCGGCCTCCCAAAGTGCTGGGCTTATAGACGTGAGCCAGTGCGCCCAGCCTACAGCCATGTTTTTAAAACTCAGCAGTTCAAAAATCCTACTCCTTTCACCCCCTCAAGCAGGCTGGTTGGCCTTGTGCAAACTGGGGTGTCACGATCTTAGCCCCCCTTTTATTTTTCCCTTTGGCCTCAAGTTCTGATGAGAACAGCAGTTACAAAATGGGCATTAGGTGATTCTTCTGTTACTAAAGCCAGAATTCTCACCAGTTGGAGATGTTTGTCCCCAGGATCCCAGAAAGCTGCTTTGAATCAAGCCCGTAGTAAATAAGTAAGGAACTAAACTCTTGGTCCTCTGCTTAGTACCAGGGGAATGGGTTAGTTGCTGATACCTTTGATCTGTGCTCACGTGCTGCATCTCATCACGGGAAGCAGAGTCGCCCTGTGGAATAAAGCCCGGCTCAAGGTGGCGCGTCGAGACGCTTGGGGCTGTCAGTCCCTTATACAGCGGCAGACTTGGAGACTCAGTATCGCGTGCAGAGCCCAGGCAACCGGAGTGCATCCACCTTAGAGACCACATGGACGGTCGGCAAGGTGGATGTCCGGGCATATGGCCTTGACAGGCCCACTGCGAGGTGAATTAGGAATTCGTTAGCAAAGAAATCAAACTCGCCTTTGGGTCCCAGCTGCTTGGAAGGCTGAGGCGGGAGGATTGCTTGAGGCAGAAGGTCAAGGCCGCGATGAGCCATGATTGTAATACTGCACTCTGGCCTGGGTGACATAGCGAGACTCCAAAAAAAAAAAAACACAACCCCTCAAACCTTACTCTTCATAGCAGGAGGGAGAATTTGTCAAAGTAACTGCAACAAAATCTTAGATGATGTAATTTCAGTGGCTAAGTGAGCCCACGTGGCCCACGTGGCTGGCTCACAACGCAACAGAGCCAGGTGCTGCTGCAACTGCGCCCCTCCCCACCCGATCGCTTGTGGACATTTTCTGTTTTCCCATATCTCCCTTTTGGATACATAGCTCGCTACTTTATAGCTAAGCATCAGTAAAACAGGTTGTCTATTTTGAAAAGTAACTATTATGTCTTTTAAGGACAGAAAATGAAGCAGGTGACAATAGCATGGCAACCTGGTGAATAGATTTAGAGGAATATTTAATACCTGGCACCACTCTGAACCCTTCTTCTCTCATGCTTAGTTACAGCTACCGCCTTCTATGACAAAACACTTTCAGCTCTGTGAGTAGGAATTAAACATATTCTAAATCAGGAGTTTTAGTTAAGCAGTATTTTACGTGAATGCCCAGATCCTAAGTGTTCACTGTACTGGTGTGTGGTGTTGAAGAAGGAACGAGGGCTTGGGGCTGCGTTTATGGTGCAGCGTCCGCGTTCCCATATGTGAGATGAGGGCCATGAGACACGGCCTGGAAGGTTCAGACTGTGGGATTGAAGGGATCTACCCACTCCTGGAAAGCCTCAAGTCTAACTTGACTTGGGCTGGTTTTAGGGAGATGCTGGCAGCGCTGTCCTCACAGGTACCTGGGGGGGGCTCTGGCACCGTCCCCGTCATGTCAGGTGTCTCAGATCAGCCAGCTTCTCATCTCAGAAGCTGTCGTGTTCTCGTTCCTGTTGTTTGTTGCGTGTTATTTAGGGTTCTGTTCATCTGGGGACCTAGGAGGTTTCACAGTGAGAGGAGAGCCGCTGAGCCGCCTTCCTGCCTGGACGCCAGCCCCACGGAGGACCGTAACTGCTTGAGGTTGGCTTCTGCCCCCGGCCTCACCTGTGGAGGCATTGATGCAGTGGTACTTTCTAAGCTCCTGGGGCACACAGTGCTGTTGTGTGGATCCACAGGCCACTGTGGCGTCCAGCCGGAGAGGACTCTGCGGGGAGGAGAGGACTCTGCGGGCACTGATAGTGGGAGCTGGCTGAGAGTCCAGCGAGTGAGACTCCCTGTGACGTGCACAGCTGCCATCTGCACAGCCCCTCCTGACGCCAAGATGGTCGTGCGATAAATGCACAAAGCGCATCTCCAGCAAAAAGCCGCCAAGTGTCCACATCCAGGATATCCACCAAGGTGGCCTTTTGGTGTTAATACGATGAATGTGAGCAGCAGGTGGTCTGTGTCGAGTGTGACTGTGCCACTGCAGTTTTGTTCTCATGTCTTGATGAGCATGAACGGTTCCTGACGAGGGTAGATAAGGATGCTGTGACCTGAGACTCTGCAGTATTGTAGCTTGAGGAACCAAGGAGTTCTTCTCTCTTGCAAAGCCGTCAGGGAGGATGTTCCAGGCTGGTGACTGCTCCATGAGGTATTCAGAGATCCAGGTTTCTTCCCGACCCCTGCTCTGCGTTCCCAGGGACATGGCTGTCCTTGCCGTGGTTGGGACTGGGTGATTGCCATGCTGGCAGGGGAGGCTTAAGGTGAGAGTGGCCCTGATTTACCTAATCTACATAATGACAGGGAGCCTGGGAGTAAAGTGTAATGGATGTTGGTGAACGACTGGCTGCACTCACCGCAGCTGGCCCAGGAATGGGGAAGGATGGCTGAGTATGCCGTTCAATGGTACCTGGTTCTTTCAGATTTGACTTCCTTATGGATTTTCTGCTGTAAAGAGGAGAGAGCCTGTGGTTCTAGGCCAAGCATCTCACTCATCTCATAGCATCTTGTATCCCTCAGCCAACATTTATGTCAAGTTTTAGAAGTCCTATCAAACTGGCAAGCATTTCTCAATTTGGTTTAACCATTGGATTTTATATCTGTGTCTGCATGTCTATTTTACATCTATGTGGTTATTTGACACTCTGTAGTACCTTTGTAATAGGTTCTATTTGGTGGAAGTTACTTTCAACAAACCCTTGCTGCTACTTGAATTTTCAAGGTTGCAAGTAGAAAGGAGAGAATAAAAACCACATCTTCTCTAATTTTAAAATGTGTTTCAAAAAATGTGTTGTTTCTCAAATCACACCAGAAGTACAGATATTACAAATTACAAAAGCAGCCAGAATCAAGGTTAAGAGATTTCTGGGCGATTCTGGCTAATCAGCAGTATTTGCTGAGGTGTGTGCAGCAGAGCAACATGCCAAAACGCCCGGGACGGGGGAGAGATGGGAGGCCCGGCTGTGACTTCGGAGGTGCTGTTGCCTCAGGGAGAGGAGCTAGATGTAGAGAGGATAAATGGCCACAGGTGTGACCACCGCCATCCTTGCGGTGGCACGGAGGTCTTTGTACAGGGGCCTTTGTGAGCTGAGTTAAAAATTGAAATTGAGAGAGTGCAATGCATTCTTAGTTTTTAAAATAAAATGCTAATAGAGAACGTTTTGTTTGTAAGAATGTAAAATGTTACATCTTTGTTAAAGAATAATAATTTGCTTCTGAGATCTTTGTGACTGAGATTTGAAATCTTAAGTATGGTTTTTTCTTCCATGTTTATATACATATATATACGTATACATATATATATAAATAATATATAATCTATATTCTTCATATATTATAAATAACATATCTATATTCAATTTATATACACTTCCATAAGTGTATACTTACTACATATTTTTATGAGACTATACTTACTTTATAACCAGGGTATACTTTAGTAGCTTTGCTTGACTTGACTTGACTTGATAACCATGAGAGGGACCCTGCGAAACGCGCCTCCTGCGTTCCAGGCCTCACACAGCCCGTGCCAGGTTTTGGAAGCAGTTTTTTGGAAGCAGGAGTTTGTCTGCAGCCACTTCGGGAAGCATGTGGTTGCCAGGATTGCCTAGAGCTCCAGGCTGTCTCCAGTCCCAGCCTCCCTGGGGTAGAAGCTGCCCTACCAGGGGCCTGGACATGGACGTTAGGGCCTGGAGCCAGGGACCGCTCCTGAAGCGGGGGGCTCCCCTCACGGCTGGGCATGAGAACCGAGGATAGGAGGCGGAACCAGCCTCGGGCCAGTGCACGGCCTCCCTGAAGTGCTTGCGGGAAGCCCCAGCTGTACTTTGCTGACCCCATAGACAGCACCACACTCTGTGAGATCCCCCTGGCCCACCCCTCAGGTTCCTAAAATGATGAAGGTTTCCTGAGCTGTGAATTTTTAGGTCTAGGCTAAAAAGTCCTGGGACAGGCTCACAGGGTTCTTTATGTAGAAATGATGAGTGTGCTGGTGACTCAGAGCAGGCACTGCACCCTCACTCCAGGGTCCTTCGTGCCATGGAAAACGTGGGAGCGTGTGGGTCACCCAGAGTCCCTGCATCCTCACTCCAGTCACTGCTCTTTGGTTTCTTAATTAAAAGCCTAAAAGCCTTGATAATGAAAATGCATTCTCCCCAGAGAGTCGAGTTTCCGGTTATGGAGGCTCACCTGTAAATGCCGTGCCAGGTCAAATATGCTGAGATCTGGGCCAGGTCCTGCTTCCTGCTCACGGTCAAAGCAGGTACTTCATTTGGGAGGTGACCCAGGGAGATATCTGAGAGGCCTGCCGGTCCCCGAGGGATGAATCCGCTGGCCTTCACATTCTGCTCCGGCCTCCATCAGCTCCTTTCTACCTGCAAACTGCCGGCTTTGACGTTGCCATCATTGGAGATATGTTAGGGACTTGGTATGGGTTGATGCCCATAGGACCAGCAGATCGTGAAAAGGTGGGAACCATGGCTGGGAGGGTGGTGACCACGGCCAAACTGAGAACCGTGGTGGGCTGGGAGGTCCATCTTCTGTCTGAAGTGTTTTTTAAAATAAAAAACAGTGTCTCAGGAGCATGAGAGGGGAGGCCACAGACGGGGAGAACGCATCTGTAAAAGACTCATCTGAGAAAGGCTGTTATCCAAACCGTGCAAGGAACTCTCAAAACTCAACAAGAAAATGAACAACCTGATTAAAAATGGACCAAAGACCTGGACAGATACCCCAACAAAGAAGATACACAGATGGCAAATCTACACGTGGAAACATGACCCGCGTCTTATGTCATAGGGTGAGGCGTCACTGTGCACCCATCGGCCTGGCCAAAACCCGAACTCCGACACTGCCGCGTGCTGGTGGGTGTGTGGGCATCAGGACCCTCACTCATCACTGGGGGAAGTGGGGCAGCTGCTGTAGGAGGCAGCGTGGCGGTTTTCCGTGGAACTAAGCTCTCCGACCACAGGAGCAATCACAGTCCTGGACGTTTACTCGGAGGAGCTGAAAGTTTACTTCCATGCGGAAATGTGCACACAGACGTTGACACACAGACGTTGACAGCAGCTTTATAATTGCCAAAACCAGAAAGCAACCAAGATGCCCTTCAGTAGGTGAATGGATAAACTGTGGTATGTCAGATACTGGGATATTATTCAGCACTAAAAAGAACTGGACCCCTAAGCCATGAAGACAAGGAAGGATCTTAAATGCATGTTGCTAAGTGAGACTCCAATCTGGAAAGGCTGCCTGCTGTCTGAGTCCAACCACAGCACAGTCTGGAAAAGGCAAAGCTGTGGAGACAGTCAAACAGTCAGTGGCTGCCAGGGGCTGGGGAGGGAGAGATGAATGGGAGGAGCATAGGGGGATATGGAAGGTGGGAAACAACTCCAGGTGGGGCTTTCATGGGGGATGCATGCCGTTCCACGTCTGTGAAACCCACAGAGTGAGCAGCAGCAGGCCGAGTCCTCGTGTGAGCTGTGGACTGTGGGTGGTGGTGCCGTGTTGATGCGGGTCTGTCGGTCGTAGAGACATGCTGGTCTGGTGAGGGCAGGAGAATGATGGAGGCTGTGCCTGTGCTGGGAAAGGAGATAGGTGAGGACTCTCTGTACTTTCCTCTTGATTTTGCTATGAACCAAAAACTGCTTTTAAAAATGTCTATTGAAAAGACAAACAAAAGAGTGCTGGCCAGACAACATCTGTGTGAGGGTGTGGCCTGTGTTCTACGTTCAGAATTTCCCTTTTAGAATACACGTATCTAAATTTTTCAAAGTTAAACCTTTGCATTAAGTAACTCACTACCAAGTTACAGTATCAGCTTGAGCACTGCCAGGATGGCCAGGATCCTGTATCCTGACAGGCTTCTCCCCTTGCAGGTGCAGTTGACGTCCATGGCCACATCCCAGTAAGCGGCAGGGCTGGAATCAGGAGTCAGGCTTTGCGGGACAGAGAGGAAGTGAGATCTGTAAGCACGTGGCTGAGGGCCGGCAGGGAGGAGCCCGTGGCAGGGGGCCGGCAGGGATGACTTTTTGATCAGTTTTCCTTATCGCTGAGGCCTTCCTAGACTTGGGGAGTTGGAGTCCCCACTCTCGGGTGCCTCAGAAACCAAAGGCTGCTTGTAATCCTCAAGTTCCAGATGCCTCAGGGGAGGTACCTGGGTTGTTGGGTGCAGTTCCGTTATTTGCTGCTCGGTGGGATTTGCCCGCAACATTTCTGATTGTTTTTAAGAGCTGATGTTTGAGCTGCTTAAAATCACATATGGATGTCGATTTATCTATAAAAGTTAAGAATGGAATTTGAGTGCAAAGAGTTGTGAAAATGCTCAAGGTTATGTACTAATGTATACATTACATTTGTGGAAATATTTGAAAGTGCAGGATTTACATTAAACACTTCTCTTGATTTTTGTAATATCTACCTGTCATTTTCCCATTTGATTAATAGATGTCAGAGGGCTTAAATTTTGAGTGCCTGAATTCACTGAAATTAAAACTTCTTACATCAAATGTAATTGAACTGAATGTAGCAACAGTGCATGCTTTTATAAGTACTGATTAAAAAATATATAAAAACACATAAAAAACACATATCCATGAACATGCAGGGGGGGCAACATATTAAACCATGGAAGTAGAATTAGTTTTCTTTGTTTTCTGAGAAGACAAATTTTTAAAAAGCTAAGGGGTCTTATAACTTTCTAGTTTCCAACTTATTTGCCCTAAAGTGGAAGATTGACAGCAGCAGAAGAGGAGATCCAGCAGCAGAAGAGGAGATCCTGCGCCAGTGCAGGCTCTGGGGAGCAGGGGCTGGGGTGAGTGCTGGAAGGAGCTGGCTGGAGGCAGAGCCAGGGAGGTGCTCAGACAGGCCAGGACGGCCTCAGGGCACGCGGCTCAGTGAGTGAGAAAAGGTTCACATTTCTTGGAGAGCCCTTGACTCTGCCCACGGAAAACCCAAACTCCTTCCAACGGGGATGTGCATCTCATGTAAAAGTTGTTACTCCCAGAAAGAAAGCCAGTGGATGTAGAAATTTTACGTATGCAGAAATTACTTCAAATTTGTTTCTAACCTTATCCTTTTCTTCCCCCATCTTAATGTGTGGTGACTTTCTGCAGGTGACGCACACATCTTAGGAGAGCGCTGTATTTCAGTTGCTGTTGGCTCTGTTGTGACTTTGTGGTGTCCGATGTTCTTGTTCTGAGGTTCTGCCCAGAACGTGGCTCCTCCCTGCTGAGCGTTGCTTGTTGAAGGCCCGTGTGGAAACTTTCCCTGTAAGCTCGTTGACCGCAGCAGTCTTGGTTAAGAAACCTTTGGACCTCCTGAGACTTCACACAGCCTTCTAACCTTTCTAGTGTGTCCTTTTCATTTTACTGTTCCCCATTAACCCAGATGTTTTCCAGAATGTAAGTAATCTGCTGAATGCAGGGTGGGGGGTGCCCTCCGTTGGCTCTGGGGAGAAGCATCGCTGTTTCTCCGGGTGGAGCTTCCCGCCCACCATGGTGTGCTCCAAGACGCAGCAGGGTTCTTTGGCAGAAATAATCGTCGAAGGCCCCCGTGTCTCCGTGGCAGGGTGGCTGTGGGTATGGCCCCTCGCGGCCATACCGGCCCCTCCCCATCAATGGCACCACGGAGAGGAGCAGGGGGAGGCCTGGGATCTGTCTCCAGAGTCACAGCTGTGCTTCCGAGACTGCGTCGTCCGTTTGTAACTAGACATGCAGAGAAAGTGTTGGAGATCAGCAGGAGACGGTGTCTGTCCCTAATGAGCTCAGGCGTGCCCTTGAGAGGGTCAGGTTTCTGTGCGGCTGATCTGGACTCAGCCTGGCTGTGGCAGTGCAGGTGACTGCTGGGCTTTGGCAAGGCTGCATCTGCCACTGTCCGTCTGAAACGGCCCCCTTCCCAGGCTCACGGTGCCAGCTGGGCGCCCAGGCCTGATTTCCCACCAGGACGGAGGCCCTGTGTATGTGTCGGGGAAGGGGGAGGTGGGGGTCCTACTTTATTGCCATATCCAATGCCACGCGGGGTCAGCACTCAGGAAACACATGCTGTGTGGGTCAGCGATTGAGTTCAGAAACCTGGAAAATTCAGCAGTGTAGGCTTTGGGCATGACCCGTCCAGCCTTGGGGCTCTTTCTTTCTCTGAATTTCCTTCCATGGCATCCTCCTCATCCCAGGGGCCCCTGTTCCCATATGGCTGTTGGCAGCTTCACAGGTTCCTCTGCCTCCCCTCCCTCCCGGGCCCTGGTAGTGGCTGGGGCAGCTAGTAGCTGTGTAGACCCCACAGCCAGTAGATCATTGGTGCCAACGCCTTGGGCCTGGTTTACTTGAGTCAAGGACTGCAGTACATGGCTGAGCCCACCCCGAATGCCTGGATCGGAAGGCCTTGGGTTGCAGAGGGGTGGGGATTGGATATTGAAGGACAACCTGCAAAGCAGAAGGGGAAATGGCTGTGCTGATGGGCAGCTAGAGGAGTCTGTGCAGAGCCTGGGACCCAGTGCAGACACAGAGCTGACATGGGCAATGCAGTGACACGGCCACCGTGGAATTGGGCAAAGTTACAGGCTTCAGACCGATATGGAGCGGCTGGTCTAAAACGATCCTCATTTTCCTTTAATCCTAACAATTGCTGGCTTTTGGGGTGGGGGAGTGAGATCTGTGGTGGCCGCGAGGAGAGACAGGGATTTTAATTAAACCCCTCTTTCTGGGAGAGGGGAGTAGCCGTTTCTGTAGGGCGGTGAGCATCGTCATCTCAGGCAGCTCAGGCTGCTGTAACGAAACACCATTGACTGAGTGGCTTATGAAACAACAGGAATTTGTTTCTCACAGTTCTAGCGGCTGGAAGGCAGGATCAGGGTGCCGCACGGGTGAATTCTGGTGTGGGCTCTTTCCTGGTTGGCACACACCTTCTCTCTGGCCCTGACACAATGGGAGGGTGAGGGATTTGCTGGGCCCCTTTCTGAGGCACAAATCCCATTCAAGGGTCTCCAGCCTCGGGAACTCATTACCTCCCAAAGACCACCTGACAGCATCACATTGAGGCTGAGGATTTCTGTTTTGTGTTTTGAGGGGCAGGCAGGCAGTTTGTAACCTTCACCCTCTTTGTGTATTTCTGACTCAACATTGAGTCTGCCTTTGGCTCTCCAGTGGACGGAGCCTGTGTGGACACTGAGCAAGGTCAGAGCTGCAAGCATGTGCACAGGGGGGGGCAAGGGAGCTGCCAGGGGTGTGAGAAGGGGGTTTCAGCGTCAATCGGAGCTGCTTTCCTGGCAAATGTACTCATAAGCTATCCTGGCAACATTTGCTTTTCACGAAGAGTCGATGAGGCAGTGGGGGCAGCAGGCGGTGTTGCCAGAAGCTTGGAGCTGATGAGCAGCAGAGAAGGGGCAGAGGCCACGACCTTGGGGTAGTCAGCAGTGCCAGGTGTCTGCCCTCCAGGCCTCACGTCTGTGACTGTGTAGAGACCGAGCCGACCGGGGCTTGCCGGCCAGTGTGGCTCTCATACAGGTGATTATCGCGTTGTGCTTTCTATGTAATGTTCCCTCAACCCCATCCCCCCCCACCAATTTCTGTGCCTAGCAGAAATGATGCTGCGTTTCCTTGATGAAGCCTTGAGTTTCCCATGGAGATGTAGGAATAGCATGATTTGGCTCACGTCAAAATACTTTGCAGTGAAGCTGCACGGAAGAGGATTCTAGGCTTCCATTTGACGTTTTCAACAATGCCTGAGTGTTACAGGACCGTCTTGCTTGTTAAAAAGCACCAGATGAAAAAGGCTACTGGTTAATAAAGGAGACTTTTTACATTAGCACAGAGAGGGTGGCTTGAGATAAATTCAGCGTAACGTAGGTGTGTTTGTAAGCCGTCAAAAGGACCATCTCTCTGCTGGCGACACATGTTTTCCGGTATTGGTTTTGTTCTGAAAAAGGATGACTGGCATTCGGTAGAGTCATTCCAGAATTCACCTGGAAGGTGTCCACATGGTGCCTTGTTTTCTCCTGACATTCTGGGCACCACGAGGAATTATTCCTGTCTTCAGCACTAGCAGGAGACTTTTCCTGAACACCTGCTCCTCTTTGGCGTTGTGGGTGTGAAGGGGTCAGAGTGACCCTGTCTTCATGGAGTTTTCAGACACCATGGGGATAGTGTGGCTCGAGTGTCGGGCTCGGGTGGGAGGGAGACTTTCCCCAGAAAACAGCTGCCGATTCCAGGACGGCCCTCAACCCCTCCTCCCTCTGTTCCTCTGCGTCATGTCTGAATTAAGGCTGTTCTATCGTAGCGGGGGTGTCATGTTAACTGGAAGTGTGCTTTTTTACTGGGCAGTAAGTAAATTAATGGTACATTTGCCAAGGACAGCGAGGTTTGATTTGAGGAATCCAGTGGGGGAAAGGAGAAGGGGCTTGGCTGTGTGGGGATGTGTGTGATGGGAGCAGAATGGAGCAGCCATGCAGGCTTTTGGGATGGAGGGGCCACGCCCACATTTCCATGGGATCCGTCGCTGTTTGTGCCACTAGACCTGAACCTCTGTCTCTACTTCTAACACCCGTATAGTGAGGAAGCCCCTGAAGCCCCTGATGGGCCTGAGTTGTTACTTCCCATGGCCATCGCTGGGAAATGCCCCAGACGCCTCTCCAGGCTGGTGACGGCCCTGGGGCTGGACACTGGCTTTGTCCTGAGTTGTTTCTTCTTGTGGCCATCGCTGGGAAGTGCCCCGGACACCTCTCCTGGCTGGTGACGGCCCCAGGCCTGGACACTGGGTTCGTCCTGAGCTCTGCGAGGGGCTTGGGCTCCACGTGCAGCAGGCATCTGTGCATCCCTTTGGATGTGAGATGTTGGCGCTCGGCTTGGAGGCCAGCGCAATCTGGGTGTGGTCAGGATCCAGTTCATCCTTTGGAGAGAGAGCACCTGCCCGGGGACCCCTCTGAGGTACATAGTCATGCAGTGCCCTCACAGGATGCCCGGTCCCCCGAGAACTTCCCGCCATTCCCCTGGACCCTCAGGTATGGGAGTCAATTGTGGTGTGTGTGTCACAGGCGGGGGTACTGAGGACACCACGTGCCTGCTCGTGCGAAGACCTGAAGTGCTGCGTGAGCTCGTTCCCAAGGGGCCGTTGGCATCTGGGGGCCTGTGGGTGTCTTTCCACTGGCAGGAAATAATGGGTGGCCTATGTTACCTTTTGTTTTTTTTTTTTTTTTTTTTTTTCTTTGCCGAAAAGCCCTAATGCCAACGTCGCTGTCCTGCTATTGGAACCGCCCACCTCAGGCTCAGTGGCCCTCCTGTTTCTGGGCTGCTGCAGTGTTGTGTTGGGGTAACTGTATTAACTTCGTTTGAATTTTCTTCCTGTTCTTTTGGAATAAGTGTTGATAGTTTGTGCTGCTTGTTCACCCCAGAGGCGAGGATGTCCTTTAGGCCTGGAGGAGCACAGCCCCTGGAGGGAGGTGCCGGGCCTCTACCTCTCATGTCATCAGCAGCCCTCTCCACACGTCTCCTCTTCACTCCTCGTGCCCACGGCTGGGGTCACGGGCCGCTCGCTCTGCTGTTTGAGATCCTCGGAAAAGATGTTTGCCCTGAAGAGAGATTGGGGGTGTGTGGCTGATTTTAAATAGGAGGAAATGATTGTAACAGAATGAGCAATGCCTAGCACTTAGTCTCAGGCTTGAGAAATTGTGTTTTAGAAGCAAGGTATCCCCAACTCCGGTTTCCTTCAAATTAAATCTTTTTTAAAGAGTCCACAAATATAAATAGTTAAAGCCTAAAACTATGCAACAGAGGGCCTAGAGCCAAGCCCAAGCCACTGCCACCTCTGACTCCAAGACACCACAAAAACTGGCCCCCTCCTCCTCAGAGAACCCCCCCCCTTCTGCTCCTCCTTCCACACTGCTCCCTCCACAGTCCTCCCTCCACACTCCTCCTCCCCTCCACCCTCCCCTCCTCCCCCTCCCCTCCCCCCCTTCCCCTTCCTTCCTTTCCTTCCTTCCTTCCTTCCTTCCTTCCTTCCTTCCTTCCTCTCCCCTTCTTCCTTCCCCCCCTCCCCCTCCTCCTCCTCCTCCTCCCCTCCTCCCTCCTCCTCCTCCTCCTCCCCCTCTTCCCCCTCTTCCCCCTCTTCCCCCTCTTCCCCCTCCCTGTCCTTGGGCAACCTCCATGGAACTCTGGTTCAAAGTCACTGGTCTGTGGGGCCGCCCATTTGATAGACGAGCACGCTGGGGACCAGACACAAGTGACTGACTCAGACCAGCTCGCATGTCGTCTCCTGCCTCCCGTAACACCGGGTTGTCCCTAATGGAAGAGAATCAATGATGCTGCTTCACTGATCTCCAGGGAAAACAGGTTGATAACAGGTTATAAACATGGGAACGTTTTGGAAAAAGCGTCGTCCACTTGTCAGCTCCATCTCTCCTGCCCGGAAGATGTAGGGGAAACCTGCCTTCAGCCCACCCTCATCCCATAACAGGACAGAGGACAAAGGGGCAGAGACCCAGGTCCTGTCAGTGCCCTCAGGAAACCCCCCATTTCCTCCTCATGGTGGAAGTGGAAACCATCCAACTGGACTAGATTTTCCCGGGAAGCCCCTTCACCCCGAAAGCAAGGAATCTGGTTTGAGCACACACCATTCTCGGTGCCATGACTTTCTGCTGCTGAACCCTGCATACGTGGCCCATTGATCTTGCTAGTCCAGTGTTACTGGGTCCTGGGAGTTTCTGTGGGCTGATGGCAGGTGTTTACCATTGTGTTCAGAGGGGAGAACAGAACTTTATTTGTCGAAATCAGATGATAACCATTGCCATGTGATTCCTTGGGTTGGTTTGGGTGGGGGGGTGCTCAATGCTTTTCCTGAGGGCTAAGTTCTAGTTTGAGACCGTCTCTCTTTGTCGCCCAAGCTGGAGTGCAGTGGTGCGATCTTGGCTCACTGCAACCTCCGCCTCCTGGTTTCAAGCAGTTCTCCCTGCCTCAGCCTCCCAAGTAGCTGGGATTATAGGTGTGTGCCACCACGCTTGGCTAATTACAAAAATATTTAATATAGGCTGGGTTTTGCCATATTTCAGGCTGGTCTCGAACTCCTTGCCTCAAATGATCGGCCCACCTTGCCCTCCTAAAATACTGGGATTACAGGCTTGAGCCACTGTGCCCGGCCTGATCCTGACATCTTTTAAAGCTGCCTTCATGTACCAAAAGCCAGTCTATGTTTGAAAATCAGTCTTGAAGAGCCTAGGAGGAGAGGGATAAGCTTCAACTAGGTGAATAACTATGCATATGTTAAAAATATGGGCCAAAATCTACCCCAAATGTTAACTCTTCTGCTTTGCGTATTATATCCATTTATAGTTATTTCAGCACTAAGATTTTTAAAGACTCTTTTGATAATTATGGAGAAATTACTATTAAAACTCAGCTGCATTTGTAACACTTCAAAGAACTAATTGGATGACATCATTTTTCCCAGAGGCATTTTGGATTGTTACATAATTAATGTTTATCTCTTTGCCAGAAATTTTTTTTTTTTTCTTTTCCAGAACAGATACCTGAAAAGAATTTCCTTTGCATTAAGTGTTATTTCACTGTGTGACAATCAATTTTTGAACGTGAGAACAAGATCATCATGTATTTTTGGGATACTTCTTGCTTAATAGTGATAATGCTATAATAGTGATAATGCTAAGTGTTAAAATTATGCAACAATTTGTTTCTTTGAAAATTACTATTTGCCTGCTCACCAGGTGGGAGCTGATGAGAACGTGGATGTAAAAATTAAATTGTATTTAGCTTGTATAAAAGAAAAAAAAAAAAAAAAAAAAGCTTTTTTTTTTGTTTGTTTTTTTGTGCTACTGCTGAAGTTGCTTCGTTGTGGAAATGAGGTTATTGTAGGCACCTAGAATTTTATCTCCTTCACTTGTACAATGGGAAGAAATTCTCCAACAAGCACAGGAATCTGACTTTCTGATATTGAGACTCCTAGGCATCAAGCCCCGTGGAAAGGTTGGTGATTACGTGAGTGTTGGCGTTGATGTGGGTACCCTCCAAGCCGGACGCAGGCAGCAGGGGGGAAGGGCAGAACAGGCCCCTCAGGAGCCATGAGAAAATCAAGTGTTGGCAGCAGTGGTGAGGGTTGATGTCAGGGGGCCAGGAGGAGGTGGTGAAGGGAGCATGTGCCTCAAGGCAGCCCTGGAACCCGTGGTCCCTGCAGTGAGGTCTGATCTGCAGGGGACGTGGACGGCCACGTGGCAAGGCCCACGGACAGCCTGGACTTGGCTGCCTCAGAACTCTGGTGGACGTTGCAAACGGCCCCACAGGGTTGCAGTGCACATTCCTCGGACAGAGAGAAGACGCTTGTAACTGTTCTCGGCACGAAGCCAGCGCCCTGTGAACAGTGGCCACTGCTGTTGTGACTGAGTGCCGTCCAACTGGAGGCATTTGCTCTGCTCAGTTCACTTAATTGGGCCAGGAATGGGGTTGCCCTGCCTTCAACAAGCTTGACGCATTGAACGAGGACTCAGTAAAGTACTCTGTAAATATGCTCTCCTGGCTAGAGTGAGCAAAGCCAGGAGAGAGAGAGTGGTTCCTCAGTATTAGACAGGTGTTTGGCGGGGCCAGCTGTGTGGCTGCCAGAGCGAATGTGACCAGGAAGCCTCTGTGCCCCCGGAGGTGGCCAGCGTAACTGTTACACGTGCCGTAGGTAGAAAGTGGGCACTGCTGGGAAACTTGCTCATGTTGCTGTTTCCTGATTGGAAATTCAAGGTTTCTGAGCATCCTACATCGAATTTGTACATTGCTGAGACTGTACACCTTTCAACACTTGTTTTTTCCTGCTTTTCGGATCTATACAACCTGATATTTGGCCGTGGCTTCCAGAACAGGCTGGATGCAGAGTGAAGTCCTCTCCTCACTGTCAATCTTTGCAGATGTCTTTCTTGAGAGTCTCAATTAGGTTTTTACTTAACTAGACTTTTTAAATTGCCATGCACATAACTCTACCAGTTACAATCGTGAGCTAACATGGGATTTTGGTTTTACTTTGATGAATGTTTAACATTTGCATGCTGGATGTAGGGGTGGAGGTCATTTATCTGCTTTTCATTTCCTTCTTGGTTATACTTAGTGACTTTCAGGTACGGTGTGGAAAGCCTGGTACAGGGTGAATTGCAGGCTGCAGTGTGGCGTGGTGGACGAGAGGCGTGGGCTGCAGTGTGCACAGTGGATGAGAGTGAAGCTATTTCCATCCTGGAGGGAAACACACAGGAAACAATTTAAAAAACTGATCATCTAGCTTGAATGAGGTCCAACAAATTCAGTTTGCAAAGTTTAACTTCCAAGTTAACTTAGTAACTTTTCCCCTAAGTCATTAATTTAGTAGCTTATGTTTATTGCCTAAAGCATAATAGTCATAAATTCTAAAATGAATGACTAAACATGTAATAATTTAGGCATACAGCACCTGAAGGGAAAACTGCCAGTATGCTAAAATATTGGATACAGATGCTCAAAAAATATAATGTAGCATTCTTACAATGCATGTGCTTTTAGCATGTAACTTGGTGAGTAGTTTTGAGCTATATTTGTAGGAATGTGTATCTTGAATACTTTAGGACACCACTGGAGATGTGTGCTTGAGAGGTATAAATACTGAATGTTCTTCTCCCTTCCTTTAAATGAAAAACATTAGCTCCCTTGATTTTTATTTTTATGTTTTGAAGTGGACTCTCACTCTTGTTGCCCAGGCTGGAGTGCAGTGACGCAGTCTCGGCCCACTGCAACTTCCGCCTCCAGGGTTGAAGTGCTTCTCCTGCCTCAGCCTCCCCAGTAGTTGGGATTACAGGTACCCACCACCATGCCCCGCTAATTTTTGTATTTTTATTAGAGATGGGGTTTTGCCATAGTGTCCAGGCTGGTCTCAAACTCCTGACCTCAGGTGATCTGCCCACCTCGACCTCCCAAATTGCTGGGATTACAGGCGTGAGCCACTGCGCCTGGCCAGCTCCCTTCTATAATGATTTATACAGTTGTTTTTGCTTTTTGTTTTTTCGAGACGGTGTCTCACTCTGTCGCCCAAGCTGGAGTGCAGTGATGCAAATCTGGGCTGACTGCAGCCTTCACCTCCTGGGCTCAGGTGATCTTCCCACCTCAGCTTCCTGAGTTGCTGTGACTAGACACACGTCACCATGCCCAGCTTTATTATTATTATTATTGGTATTTTTAGTAGAGACAGGGTTTTGCCATGTTTTCCAGGCTGGTCTCGAGCTCCTGGGCTCAAGCAATCTCCTGGCCTCAACCTCCAAAACTGCTGGGATTACAGGCGTGAGCACCACATTTTTTTTTTTTTTTTTTTTCTTCCAGGATTAGGAGTCGACTTTCAGAAAATCCTTCAACCTTGCAAGCTTAATTTTCCATAAAAGTATTCCTCTAGGATAAAAACAAGACACAAAGAAGTACGTGTGGACTGCAGTTAAAAATTTTCAAGAAAACTTAGCTTAGGAAAGTTGACATTTACAAAGAGCAGGAGGCCCGTTCAGTGCCTTCTAGGCACTGGGAATGCGTCTGGTCTGTGGGCGACCCTAACATGTGCGGCGTCCTGAGACGTGATCGTGGTGTTCACGCTTTTACCGAGGGCTTTTTCCCGGGAGTACCAGAGGCCGGGAGTACCAGAGGCTGTTCTTCTGCAGTCGGCCAGCCAGGCAGCAGCTGCTGGAGAAGGAACAAATAGCAAAAGACAGATGTACACGGTGTTATTGTGACAGAGAGGTTAAAACCAGGGTCACTTTGTTCTTACAGTTTTAAAAAACTAATAATGAAGTCCTTAAATATGTTTAGGATTTCAAAGTAGTTGTGGGTGTGTCTGTGTCTCTAGCTCCCGTTCGGGTGCTTCCTGCGAAGAGAGCTCAGAGACGCCACCTTTCCTTGATGAGGTGACAGTGTCTGGAGAGGTGTGAACCCCGTGGTGGGGGGATGACTGACCTGGGGTGAGGCTGGGTCAGTGTGGGGATCCAACCCCACTCCACATTCCTGTAGGGAATCCACAGTTCTAAGTCTTTATGATAGGGGTAAAAATAACCTGGAAGAGGTGTTATTTTTTAAGAAGTAAGTGCCATGCTCTTTTTTCCTCATACTTTTCCGTGTTTAAGCAGCATTGAAGGATAAGGCACTAGTAGCATGTTGTTTTGGAAACAATGTTGTTGGTTATTTTACGTTGAATATGGTACTAAGGTTGCCTGGTAACAGAAGTTTTCCTTAAACAACATGGAACTCTGTTGAATCTGTTGCCCCATTGGCTGAGCCGTCTGAAATCAGTGCAGTAGCAGCTGAAGAGGCCTCCTCCCCTTGGAGGAAGCCGCTGGATTGGCAGGAGGCACCGGTCTTGATTTGAGGGAGTGAGGCGCCTTTGCAGGGACCCCACGTGGCCCCTGCAGCTCTCTCCTGCCCCCTGCTGGTTGGCCAAGCAGCCTTGCGACAGTGTGCTCAGTGTGAATGTTCACTGGGGCAGGCCGAGGCTTTTGTTCCAGAAACACTGACTTCAGAAACGGCCGGCTGTGTGTGTTGAGCATGGCAAGAAAGACTTACGTGTGTCTTAAACCTCTTGAACAAAGCAAGTTGACCTCTTGAACAAAGCAAGTTGATGTTTCAAATGCATCTCAAAGGCTAATGACTTTGCTATGGTCAATATTCAGGAGAAAAGAGGGTTTGATGAAACAGAAAGACAGGAGTGGCAAGTGACATGCTTGTGCCCCGTATGACTAAGCGATGTCCTGGCCGTTCCACACCACGGCCTCTGAGCAGCCAGCCTGCAGATACTGGGTCAATTTAGATATCCCTGATCTCTGCAGAGGTTTGATCAGGTAGCCCAAGAGCAGATAAACACAAACGCTGACTGGAAACCCTGGCACACGGAGACACTGGAAACAGCAAGCTGCTATTAACATCCTAGTAAGAGACAGTCGCCTGCTCTCAGGGGTGTCAGTTTCTTTTGCTTCTAGACGTTCATCTGCGTTACAATACAGTTTTGCTCAGTTTATCCCCATTACTCCACTGTCTTCGCCGTTAAAGTCTCAGCCAGCACTTAGCTCTGACACTGCAGGAGTTTCACTGTGCGGCTGACCAGGCCTACCTGGCTTGGCTGTAAAGCAGGTGAGATTTTCCGGAAGGCAGTGACGAGAACCCGAGGCAGGAAAGAGCATTGCTGGTCCACATACGGCAGTGCACCTGCAGCAGAGCATGTACGTGCACGTTCAGGCTAAACAGGTGTAGGAGAGAAGAAAACCACCTACAATTAGTCCCTTAAAATGCCACACACCCAACCCTTGAGACCCTAGCACATAGAGTAGTAGTGGTCTTGGAGATGGCAGGTGTGCTGAAGTCTGATTTTCTCACTTAGCTTTTCCAGCAGCGTTTTCCTCATCTCTAAGCTGGGCCTAACAACTGCCACGCGTAGATTTGTGCATGGAACCGTGCGTGTAAAGTGGGGTAGCCCCCAGGACCTAGGAAGGACTCGTGGTCAGTGTCGGTGGTCATGCGTGCTGTACGGGTCCCCCAGGAAGATGATTGCTACATATAACTCCCTCCGTTCAATGTCACTGAATGTAAAAGGTGGGACATTGGCTTCTGATGTGTCTGGTTTGCTGCAGGCCACGCTGCACCCCGTGGTTCCTGAGCCCTGAGCTGAAGTACATCCTGCTGCATCGCCTGTGTCGCTTTTGCTGTGTCACTTAGAGCTCCTGCCCTGGGAAACTTCCTCGCGCCTGACGAGCACCACAGTTTGCAGCAAGACCTGTCCAAAGCGTGGACTGCGAGAGCCCCGCTGTGGTCCTGTCCTCTCCATGTTGGGAGCGACTTTGTGGGGTTTGTCGGCCCTTCTCTCAGGTGTCCTGTGTCTCATGGATCAGCCGACGAGCCCCGTCTGGAGGAGCACTCTGCAAAACGTTGCCGGCCACCCAGATCTCCTAGCGCAGAGTGAGGCCACATCTGCAGACTTGACCGCACAGAGTCCCGAGGCATTCGGCAAGAAGGGGAGTGGGATGTGTGTGAGATCCCACTGCGGAAGCCGGCTCTGCTCCGTACTCTGCGTGCGGGGTGCCTGATGTTCAGACCTGCTGTGTCTATCGGGGGCCATGGCGGGGTGGTGGGAGTGGGGGCAGGGAGCAGCGCGGATGGATCCAGGAAAGGACTTAGTTGAATCCCAGCTGCCCACATACCTGTTGCTGGTCTTGGACAAGGTCCCTAGTTTCTCTGGGCTTTCGGTTTGATTGTAAGACTAGGACGCCGCCCCAGTCTGAAGATGTCGGTGTGTGCGGGAATGTCTGGCGCAGTCACCATGGGTTTTCCTTCAGCCTCCTCCGTGCCCCTCCCTGGGTCAATCAGTATCCATGCGTGCCACAAGTAAATTACAGTCCCTCCGAAAAACCAGTTGACCCGAGTTTTATGGTCGAGCATGGTGAGTGTCCTTGCCAGGAAATGCCACTAGATGTCTTGGGCCTGCTCCTCTACCTCCACAGCAATCCCCGGAACAGGCTGGTTCAGGACGTGGGAGGTGGGAGTCAGTGTTGTACCTAGGACAGGCTGAAGTCAAAGGCTTTCTCTGTGAGGGGTGATCAGGATGACACATCAAGTGGAGCCCCATGGCTGACCCTGGACCCTGGAGGTGGACGGTCGGGTCGGATTGGCTGCCCTCCAGCACGTGTTTCGAGTGATGCCTTCCCTGGGTTACGCAGCCCTGATCTGTAGCGCACAACTTCCCAGCTCCAGCCAGTCTGGTCTTGCCGTCTCCTTCCAAGAAGGTAGGTGCGGCGCAGTTGCCTTTAAGCGGCTCCTTCTGGACACCGCAGGGCAGCAGCAAGCAAGCATGGGCGACTTTTTTCTTACGTTGACCACAATACGCGGGGCCAGCTTTGCACGATCCCATTCAGCATCACACGTGTGCATCGGCCACTCACCTGTCCATCTGCCACAGACAGGCTTGGACAGGACCATTGAGTGGCCTTTACGGCAAAGAGCCTAAAGGGCTCACAGGAAACCTGGACCCAGCGCAATGGTAACAGCGCAGCAATACCTGTCATTGATCAAGGGGTATTCTGGGCCCGACATGGTGTTAAGTGATCCAGTTCGGTTAGCACTCTTAGAATTAACCCCCTTTTGCCTATCAGGAAATCGAAGACGGAGGGCATTAACGCCAGGGAGCAGGGAGTAAGGGGACACACAGAGGGGCTGAGGGGCTGGGCATTCTGAGCCCACGGATCTGCCCACAGGCCCCGGCTGCACGGGCACCAGGGCTGCTGCTCTGGAGGGGATGAGGAGCTCTGGGGAAAAGATGGAGCCTGACGTGGGTAAGATTTGGATATTTTCAGAAGAGATTTTCAGCCTGGAATGAGGGTGTAAGTGACTGAATCGGAGTGATGAGCCAGATAGCCCGGCTGCCGGAGCTCCCCTGTGGGGTGAGGGAGGAAGGCCTGGGGGGGGGCGTGTGGCTGAGCAGAGGCGCTGGGTCGCCAGGAGCCGCCGCGGGTTTGGAAAGGGGGAGAAACGCAGCGCCCTGCACTGCAAGGGCACCGAGACGTGGTTGTGGTTCTTCCTGACCGTGACAGGCACAAATGGTGCTGATGGTGGAATGCACGGAGTTTGCCTTCAGAGAACTCCTGCTGTCTTTTAAAACCTGGGCCTCTCATTTAAACTTGGTGGCCTCAGGTGAATGGTCAGAAACAGTTTCTGATGAGGTTGCAGAGAGACTGTGCATGGCCTCTGATTGTGCACATCCTGTGATTGTGTATAGTCTCTGATTGTGGCCTCTGGCCTCTTTGTGGCCTCTGATTGTGTGGGTCTCTGTGTGTGGTCTCTGTGCAGCCTCTGATTGTGTGTGGTCTCTGATTGTGCTCAGTCTCGGATTGTGCGCGGCCTCTGATTGTGTGCGGCCTCTGATTGTGGGTTGTGTGAGTTTCCCGGGATTAAGTAGATGAGCCTCGTGCTGGGGCAGGTGTGCCTTGTGTTGGGCATGTGGACAAAGAAGTTTAACCCATCTCCTCTTTGAGAATGGCAGGGCAGTAACAAAGGCGGTTGATTTATACATGGCCATCCTCGTGAGGTGAGGACCTGAAAGGTTTACTGCTTTCCCGGAAAGCTGCTCTGGGCGTCACCATCACTGATCATGGACAGCAGCTCAGAAGCCCCCTTAAGGTGCAGGGAGGGACCGGCGCTGGTCCTGTCTGTGCCCAGGCTGCTGGTCACCCTGACGGCCAGGCGATGGCTGCCTGTGCACGAAGCTGGGGTTAGAGTGAATTTGGGCAGTGTCGGCTTTGATTTAGGTCAAGACTGATCAGTCTTCCTAAAATACTAGCCATGAAAGCTTTCATAGATTGTAGTTCTTTGGGAGATTTATATGTGGTTTTTAAAGCACAGGGCCCATGGCCAGTGTTGAATTACATTTTGTTCAGTGTAACTGACAGGACACTGGACCTGAGTCTCAGGCCTGCCACAGGGTTCAGGGAGCTTCAGAGAGGGAGATGTTTGTGCTCAAGTTTTCGCAGATGGGATGGGACATGGGCATGGGGCTGGAATGCTCTAACCTTCAATCTTCAGTCATCATCGGTATCACCTGTGCACACGCATATCGTTTTCAAAGATGGACAAGCTTTTGGGAAATATCTGAAGACTTTTCCAGTTTTGAAAGAAGCCGGGATGACACTGGAAACGGCAGGTGTCTTGGCTGCTGATCAGGTCCATCACCACGCACATGGTCCCTAACCTGGCCCACCTCTGATCATGCACAGCGGGTGACGAGGTCCATAACCTCACACTTCTGTGCACAGCAGGTGACCAGGTCCCTAACCTCAAAAGCTTCTGATTGGGTGCAGCTGGTGACCAGGTCTGCAACTTCGCATGGCTCTGATTGTGCAGAGCTGGTGACCAGGTCACTAACCACCCACACCTCTATTCATACCCAGCGGGTGACCGGGTCCATCACCTCACACCTCTGATTGTGCATAGTGGGTGACCAGGTCTGGAACCTTGCACACCTCTGATCGTGCACAACGGGTGACTAGGTCCATGACCTCACGCCTCTCTGCACAGTGGGTGACCAGTCCAACCTCACACCTCACACTGCACACCTCTGATGTGCACCAGGTCCATAACCTCACACCTCTGATCGTGCACAGCTGGTGGGCACAGGACCCACTTCAGTGAGGGGCTGACTTCCCAGGTGTGAAGGGGGAATGCTGTGTGGCTCGGCTAAGCCCCTCCATGCTTTGGGGGCTCCAGGCTGTGGCCGGCAAGTAGGAAGTTGTCCCAGGAGGCTGCTGTGTGTTGGGGATGGGAGGCAGCTGCAGGGTGGAAGTACGATGTTGTCGTAGGGGGGGCCACTGGGGGGGGGGGTGGGACGGGAGGCAACTGCAAGTTGTCAATGCCATGCAGTGTGAGGTGGTTCTGGGAATACCAGTACACTCTCGTGTTGCCAAATGTCATGTCGTGTAGATGTCACAGCCTCCTTTTCTTTGTCACTTGTGTTGCTAATCCCCTGGATTTCTCAAATCTCTGGATTTCTCAGGTTCTTTACTTCTCCAGGAAAAAAACCTGCCCCATTGTCCTGTTACCTCTGAAAGGGGGCTTTTACAGCAGGAGGTGATGCAGCAGCTGTCAGTATAGGCACATGCTGCAGGATCCTACTAGTCTCAGGTGCACCCAGAGGGAATATAGCTGGGCAGGTGGTCCCCATCTCCTGTGTCGTCAGGGGCACCCACAGGAAGCACAGCTGGGCAGGTGGCTCCATCTCCACTGGTGCCAGGTGCACACAGGAATCACAGTTGGGCAGGTTGTTTATTGCCAGGAAGTGCAGCTGGGGTTCAGCCCAGAGCCTCAGGCAGGGGGTTAATAGATTGGAAAGGTTGAGAACCTTGGCTTGATCACTGAAACACAAATTGTGGCAGTAGAAGGTGGACGTTCCCCCCACCGTTCCTCAAACGTTTTGCTTTCTCCTGTTTCCCTGAACAGCGTCTTTTTAACTCCTAAGATAGCTCCTGCATATATATCTGTATATCCTTGTAGAGGGACTAGAGACACTGCTGGAAAGTTAGTAACTCTGTATTGATGAGGTGCCAGTTATCAGTCTGTTGCCTTAAAACATCAGCGATTGAAATTGCTCCTCCGAGCATGACTGGACGTGTTGCCGTTCTCTGTACAGTTTTCTTTTGGGGAGGTGTGCACGGTTCCGGGAAGGGTGCTGGGCTGCAGTAATGTGGGTGTGGACACAGGTCCCAGCAGAACAGTATCCCTCGG